>NC_050453.1:56573839-56873839 GCF_903995425.1 Onychomys torridus
TTTGCGAGATAGGCAGATGGCTTCACTGAGGAGAAGGATGTAGTTTTCTCTTTAGCCAGACTCTGCCTCAGTCCCTTTGAGCCATTGGAATGATGTAAAGATATCTGAGGTCTTTGGTCTGGTTTGAGTAGCCATGTTTGGGCTGCTGCTGCTGAAAAAATGCACCGACAGGCCAGGCTCAGCTGATGCAAAAGACCACTTGCTTTCTAAATTGTGTGTGGTGGCCCCATCACAGAGATGGCATCTCAAAGACAAATATTAAGAGAGTCTGATCATAGTGATACATGTTTGATATGCCAGTGTTCAAAACCCTACCTATTCCACAATGCTGTTTAACACTTACATACAACAGAGTATGAGCATATGTATGAAAATTTGGGGTGGGATGTGGCAAGGGAGGTGTGTCTTGCCTACAGTAGATAAGCAACCTACCATTGAGGTATATCCCCAGTCCTTGGTGTGTGAAAACAGAACTGTGTGATGGCTGCATTATGGTCATCTTCCCCATAGATCTATATCTATCATTACAGTGTAGAAGTCATTGGCTAGTTAGTTATTCGGTTTGGGAGTAGGGAGACCAGCTCCGGTGTGCTCCCACCTATGGAAGGGTTCTTGGGTGGAGGAGAGAGGAATGAGAAAATACTAGAAAGATAGACCTAGATGATGAGGAGAAAGACAGAGACACAGGATAGTTTCGGGAGGGCCTGGGTCAATAACCAACAGACCAGAAGTTTATTGAAAAGGCTTTTTATAATACGCCAAGGGGAGAGGCAAAAGACCTCCTCTTGCAAGATCAAAGCACACTGTACAGCCAAGTGTAGACCCTTCCAAACACCTGGTAACCATGCCCATGGTCAAATCATCCCATTATGCAGCCCTGCTGGGTACAGCAAGCTCAGGATCTCTGACCTTGAGTAATTTGGGCTCCCACAATTCAACTTCATGGCTTGAGTGACTTACCTCCTTGTTCATCATAAATCAGCTAGCCCACTCCAGCTAACAGCCTGCCAGCTCTCCCTGGGGACGCACTGGCCAGCACAGCACGGATGAACAGGCATGTGCGCAAGAAGCCCCTGGGGACCGCACAGCTCTGTCTCCGGGAAACACTGTCCCTCCAGTAACTGTGTATATACGTGGAAACTATAAACAGTGCCCTTCTGTTAATAGCATACCTGTTTTCATGGAGCCGTACACCAAGCAAATTCCTACTGTATAAAACTCAGAGGAATACGGGTGTTCTCCATTCCCACTTTTTTTGAGAGGGAGCAAAGATGAGAACCTATGAGAAAACCATTCTTTTTTTTTTTTTTTTGGTCAGAGCTGAGGACCAAACCCAGGCAAGCGCTGTACCACTGAGCTAAATCCCCAGCCCGGAGAAAACCATTCTTTATCACTTTTACATGGGAATCAGCCCTTCCTTTCTCTCTTTCCAGCTACCTCTGTTGCAGTGTGTATTCTGTATACCAGGGTATCTGCTATTCATAAACTAGTGGGTTTTGTCTGGCTCTCTTTCTTTACTGCATTCAATGACAAACACAATAGTTGTACATTTTATTCTGTCTGTCTGTCTGTCTTCTATCTCTTGGTTTTTTTTTAAGACAGGGTTTCTCTGTGTAGCCTTGGCTGTCCTGGAAATCACTTTTTAGACCAGGCTGGCCTCAAACTCACAGAAACCCACCTGCCTTTGCCTCCCAAGTGCTGGGATTAAAGGCATGCGCCACCACCATCTGGCAGTTTCAGATTTTATTAAAGAGTGAGTAAAGGAAATACTTAGAAATATGAAAAATGAAAGGCATTGGCTTGGGTTAAGCTATATGATCTCTTTTTTGCTGCATAGGGGCATGCTCAGTGGGCACTGCCCGTCTTCTGGATGGGTTTGTTCTGGATGAGTGTTGGGAAGGGAGCCGACAGCATACAGACTGCAGGTTCTTTTTAAAATTACTTTCAAAGTTCTTTCTACATATTTATTTACTTGTTTTGGGAGTGGGGGACTTGTACCTTCCATAGCACTTGTGTGGAGGTCAGAGGACAACATGAAGGAATTGGCTTTCATCTTCCACTGTGTGAGTTTGGGGATTGACTGAGGTCATCATCTGGGTTGGTAGTGAGCACTCTTACTTCCTGATCCATCTTACTGGTCTAGCATGTTTTTCTCTGAGTCAGAGGTTCTCATCCTTCCTAACGTTGTGACCCTTTAATACAGTTCCTATTGTCGTGGTGACCCCCAATCATAAAATTATTTCTCATAACTAATTGTGCTACTCTTATGAATCATAATGTAAATACCTGATACACAGGATGTCTGATATGTGACCCCCATGGGGGCTGCAACCCCCAGGTTGAGAACCACTGTCTTTAAGATGTAACTGAAACAATATGAAAGCAGAGCTCATGGTAAATAATGCTCTTAGGCATATTTACAGAAGAGCTAGGTATGAAGTAGCTAAAATCACTGACCATATACAGCATCTTTCTTCCTCAACTGGTAGAAATAAGAAGTTGATTGAGACTTGGTTTGAGCAGTGTGTTCATGTTTTAGGTCTAGGCCCATTAGTGGAGGTTTGGGGTCTACACTTCACTATGCCGAGCCACAAAGAGCTCAATGGGACACTGGTTGGACATAGCCACTAGAAGTCCACTTATATATAGGTCTTCTGCCATTGAGAGGACTGGTCCTTCCAGTGAAGATTCACTCTGGGACTGCCTTAGTCATTGTTCTATGGCAAGGAAGAGACACCATGACCAAGATGTCTTATAAAAAAGGAAGCATTTAACTGGGGAGTGGCTTACAGTTTCAGGGGGTTTGTCTATTATCACCATGGCAGGCAGCTTGGTGGCATGCATGCCACTGGAGCAGTAAATGAGTGCTACATCCTGATCAGCAGGCCGAAAGAAAGCGAGAGGGGGAGGGGGAAAAAGGATAGGGAGCAAGGTTGAGTGTGTGCCTGGGCTTGGCATGGGATTTCGAAACCTCAAACCCTACCCCAGTAACATACTTCCTCCAACAATCCCACACCTCCTTATCATTCTGATCCTTTCAAATCATGCCACTTGTGGTGACTACGCATTCCAATATGTGAGCTTATGGGGAACCATTCTTATTCAGACCACCACAGGGACCAAGAAGCTAGGATCCTCACTGAAGCAATGGGGCAAGGCTAAAGGTGGTTTCACATGATGGGCCATCACGGTCCACCAGGGCCTGATGTTTCTTCCAGGTTCCTGGAGGAGTGCTGCCCAATCTACCCTGATGGTGAAAATCCCATTCACACCCCTACGGGGGTCTTTGTGAGTCACTAGTAAAGAGACTCCAGGGTCAAATTAAGTTCTCACGTGCCTAAAAATATTGAGACAAGAGTCAAGTAACTCTTTGTTACTTAATCACATAATTAAGTTTTGGATTTTCAGAAATAGACTGTGTATTCTTTTATCTTGGGCAGTTTCTGCATTTTCATGCTATCTTTCCAAGGAAAACTCCCATCTTCCTTCAGAGCATAAAGCCATATACCCCTGTGGGATTAAGCAAACAGCAGCCCTCCATCTTCAGCTGCCTTTACAGTCTTCCCCCAGGTGGAGAGCATGTGAAGTCCTGTTATTCGGTGTCTGCTTTTGCAACTTTCCAAAGGTCTCTATTTCCCAAATCGTAAATGTCTTTACATTTGAAATAGAAAATTTATATCACTGTTAACGTATTTCCTTGTGGGAAGTAACTTAGAACATGTTTAGTCAGCCTTCTGTCACTGAGACAAAATACCTCATACAATGCGCTCAGTAGGAAGAACCATTTATTTTGGCTCATGTCTCAGAGGTTAGAATTGGGGTCAAGCCTATTCACCTTTGGACCTTTGACAAGGTGATGGTACACAGAGCTGTGGGAGCTTACAGTGGAGGAGACTGCTCACCTATGATAATGGGGGGAGGCACATCTGAACAAACCCCTTCAAGGGATATTGACATCCTTTCATTAGGTCCCACCCCACAAAAGTCCCATCACTACCCAGTGGCGCCATCAGGTATGAACCCCAAACCTTTATCCCAGGAGTCTCTGAGGAACATGTAAGAGCCAAGCTATAACAGTTAAAGAGTTTTAAGGCTAAAAACAAGAAGGCTGCTCTTTATTTCTCTATGATTCGTGTAGTTAAATTGTACTCGGGTGGGATGCCCCAATACCTCTGCTGTTTCATGCACCTGTAATCAATGTGCTGAAATTAATAGCCCACCCATCCTGAATTTCTTCTGCAAAATGAAATCATTGACCCAAAGGTAGTTTCCAGATCCCTTTTGGTCTTGAGCAAGTAAATACTAGTTAAACACAAACTGTGACAAAGGACTAAGACCAGGGTATGACTCAGCATAGAAGTAAATGAGCAGTAAGTGTTGGGAGGCCATGCATACTGCCAGTCACAGGGAGCTTTCGTGGGAACTGTTTAGCGTTAGTGTGCTATGTTTAGAGTACCAGGATAGATATTTCTAGATGCACCCTGTTGAAAAACTTTTAGCAAAGCAAAAATTGTTTGGTTTACCTAGAAATGACCTTTCGACACCTTGAAATCAAATTTCCCACTCTGGAGCTCTTGGCCCATGCCAGGCTCTTCTGTGAACCCGTCCATCTCTGGGGGTCTCTGAAGACAGAAAGCAAGCCTACATTTGGCACTGTGGTGCCCTGAAAGAGGAATTTGAGTCACATGGAGGGGACAGATCCTGTTGTGTATTCCTGGGAAACTTGAAAGGAAAATTCTCCTAGGAATTTTTGTGCCCAGAGAATTCCCATCACTGAATAGTCCCAAGGGACTGTGGCTTCACTTCTGTCCCAATTTTAGTTGTGTTTTTGGCAAGAGATATTTAGGCCACTGGGTCCCCCCCCCCCCCCCACACACACACACTTTTTTTTTTGGCTAACTGCCTGATTGAAGCAGCCAGCCAAAAGGGACCAAGGACACGTTAGCCTCTCAACACCTTTTTTTTAAAGACTGAAATGCATTCTAGAAAGGACAATTAAGTGACCACAGAGGGCACAGAGTATGCTTTGTAGAATATCACCCGTCTTGTCTCTTTCTCCTCCACCTTGTCAGTTCAAGGACCTCAACTGTGTTTTTCTGTTTCACAAGGAATGGAACAGCCGGGACTTTCTTTCATTCATGATTAAGATACTACATGATGGGCTTGTCACGTGCCTGGAATTCTCCCCTGCCTGGTGGCATGCTTATTGTTAGACAGTGACTAGAAGGGAGAATACCTGATTATGAAGATGTCACCATATTCACAAATCCTTTCTTGACCTTGTGAGCCAACAGAAGATACATCGTCTTCTTAGGATTTCTATTGCCGTGATAAAACACCATGGCCAAAAGCAACTTAGGTTTATGCAGTCGTTCTTAGGAGAGACTGTTGCAAAGCAGACTTGCTGATAGCTGATGGTCTTGCTCCTACAATGTCTCTGACCCTCCTTCCCAGATGTTCCCTAAGCCATAAATGCAGGCAAGATGATATTGACGTATCCATTGGGACTGTGTTTCCTGTGATCCATTGAGCTCTGCATTGTGTCCAGTTTTGTTTTGGAACATGACAATATAAATGGACGGGCTGACATGAACGAGGGAAATGTTCATGGATTCCACGCCTAGACAAAGAACGAGAGGCAACTAATGATGTTTGGAGAAGGAGAATTAGCCTCCCATAGGGATGTAGGGATGAGCCCCTAAATGGGATATCTAGTACATAAGGGTTAGCCCTGAAACCATAGACACACAATCCATAAAAATGGATCAGCAGGTTGTTAGGGGTGTGTGTGTGTGTGTGTGTGTGTGTGTGTGTGTGTGTGTGTATCCACATAAATGTACATGCATGTAATAAAAAAGAAAGACGGTCAACTGGAGTGAGGTTCATGAGAAGGCAACCCAGTCAGGGTAACTTGGAGTAGCTGGAGAGAGAAAAGTAAGGTAATTCTATTTCAATTAAAAATAATTTTAAAAGCCACTTGAGGAAGAAAGGTTAATTTCAGCTTTTAGTTCATCACAGAAGGAACTCAAGGCAGGAACTCAAGGCAGGATACCTGATGGCAGGACCGGAAGCAGAGACCATGGAGAAGTGTTGCTGCCGCCAGCTTGCTTCTTATGGCTTTCTCAGCCTGCCTTCTTACAGCACCTAAGACTGCCAGCCAGGGGTGGCACTGCCCACAGTGAGCTGGGCCTTCTCATACCAATCATCAATCAAGAACATGCACCACAGGCTTGTCCATAGGTCAGTCTAGTGGGTACTGGGTACATTTTCTCAACTGAGGCTCCGTTTCCCAGAATGACTCTAGCTTGTGTCAAAGTGACATAAAACTAGCCAGCATGTCTCCTTCAATGGAATTTCCTGCTTTCATGTAGTCTTCCAGGGCAAACAGAGTGAGAACACTGCTTTAATTACACACAGGGGATTTCTGAACTGAAGAATAGAATAGGTAGATAGTAGCCACCAATGCCATTATGCCCAAGCAAGGAAAAACTCTACAGGGTATTTGAAATCTGTCCATTTTATCCATCACCTGAACTTTTCACTTTTATTTCATTGAGCATCTCAATTCTTTCCCTTCTTTTCTGTTGATTTAGACAGCACTGCACCTGTGCTGTGTAAGGAAGGTCCTGTTATGTGTGTGTCCCTGGTTTACACGCATCTCATTTGGGGGAAACTGACTAAACACAGTTGGAGTTCAGCTCTGAGTTCTTTGTCAAAAGTCACAGCCCTGACTTGGAGCTCCTTGGCCATGGGTTCACACACTGTTTTGTGCACTAGCTGATAAGACCAGCTCTTATTTCTTTGTAAGTTCTTAGCATAACTGGTCACTGAGCCCAGGCATGGTGGCCCTCAGGAGTCAGAAGCAGGCCTGGTCTACAAATCGAGTTCCAGGACAGCCAGGGCCACAAAGAGAAACTGTCTGGAGGTGTGGGGGTGGGGGACCAAACCGGGTCACATATTCATGAAGTCTTCAGGGTACCCAGAATATGCTGTTTAGTTTTATTGCTGATTGGGAATGTGTTTATAATCTGACAAGATAGTAGTTTTAGGTTAACTAGTTCCTATCTTTCTTTTTTTAAGATTTAATTTAAGTATATGGATATTTTGTCTGCACGTCTTCACACCAGAAGAGGGAATTGGCTCATATCCAACTATAGACAGTTGTGAGCTGCATACGAATACTAGGAATTGAACCCAGGTCCTCTGGAAGAGCAGCCAGTGTTTTTAACCACTGAGCCATATCTCCAGCTCCACTATTTAGCCCCTATTTTTTAAAAGAATCCTTAATACCTTTCCCATGTATTGGAGATACATATCAGATATTTACATTGAGGTTCATAACAGTAGCAAAATTATAGGTCTGAAGTAGCCATGAAATAATTTTATGTTTGGGGATCATCACAGCATGAGGAATTTGACTAAAGCATCACAGCATTAGGAAGATTGAGAACCACTGTCAAAGGATCAGGGACTTGGCAGAAAATGGAGTTTTAAGAGCATATGCATGCGTGTGCACACATGTGTACGTGCGCGCACACACACATACACATATGCACATGAGTGAGTGTTTTTATATGCATTTATAAATGATTTTTTAAAATTTTACGTGCATTGGTGTTTTGCCTGCACGTATATATATGTAAGGGTGTCAGATCTCCTGGAAATTGAATTACAGACAGTTGTGAGCTATTATATAGGTGCATGGAATTGAATCTGGGTCCTCTGGAAGAGCACCCAGTGCTTTTAACTGCTGAGCCATCTCTCCAGCCCCTCATGAGTTTTTAAAAATGATTTAACTGTATAGGTATTTTGCTTGTATGTATGGTTGTGCAACACTTGCATGCCTGGTGCCCAAGGAGTTCAGCAAAGGGCATCAGAATCCTTAGGATCTGGAGTTACAGATGGTTGTGAGCCACCATGTGGGTGCAGGGAACTGAACCCAGACCAATGCTCTTAACCACTGAGATATCTTCTCAGCTCTCATGCAGAGGTTTTGAGAAAGCATGTCTCTATGTAGCCCAGGCTGAACTTGAGGCTAAGCCTCTGGAGAGCTGGAATTACAGGCATTCCCCTGTAATAACTGGTTTGAGTATGTGTTTCTGAACAGTGATATTTAATATTTGCATACTCCCTGCAGCCCTATTGATAAAACTCGGAGTTAGTGTCTCTTGGTACTTCACATTTACTCTCTGGAGGGAGCACAGTCTATCTTTGATAGAAGTTCACTCAGACAAATTCCAGACACCCCCGCCCCACTTCCTTCCTTCCTAGAGGACTAGTGAGCTTGCTGAGGATGCTTCATGATTGTGAAGGTCCACTGTTAGATATTCCCTATGCTTCTCTTAGGGGATGCTGAGGTTCAGGACTGTGCTATCCCACACCGACATTCCCTGTGCTTCCTTTAGTGGGGATGCTGAGGTCCAGGACTGTGCTGTCCCACACCGATAGTTGCTGTGCTTCCCTTAGTGATCCTGAGATTCAGGATTGTGTTATCCCACACCAATATTCACTGTCCTTCCCTTAGGGGATGCTGAGGCCCAGGACTGTGGTATTCCACACCAAGTGACTCTGGATGGTGTTCCTTAGTTTTCTGTCCACCAACAATGTCTTAGACATTGCCTGAGGGCTGCTTCTCTCCTTCACTTTCCATCACCACTGTTGGGGCCAGCTAGAGAGGGAAAGGTACTCTGTGACATCCTTTATTCCAGGTTATGGGGTTGGTACACGTGGGAGAGTGTTGTTTTTTTTGACTCTGCTCTCACGAAGGATTATTGTCTATATTTTAATTTTCCAAGTCTATAGACCGTCATGTATTCAATCCCTAGTTTAAGAATTTGGCAAAAAATCAACATATATAGGTGAACTTGCTACAAGAGGAGAGTGCAGGCATAACCAGCATGGGTGGAGCTGGTCAGGGAGGGGGATTTTAGAAGGGGCAGAGTTTTTAATGGCTTCTTAGGGAACTTTTGAGTATCCTTGGGGAGAGGTGCTACTATACTAATATTCCTGGTCACCACTAAGATCACGAACTTTTCAATTTAGCACAACCCTATTGCAAAAATTATGTAACTTTTGCCTTCAATTTCCCCATTAGCAAAACAGGGATCATGTTCAGTCACCTTATCAAGTGCTGTGGGGATTACGGAGTTCATGGATGTAAAACTTTGTCTTATTGGCTTATTTTTTTGTTTTGTTTTGTTTTGTTTTGTTTTGTTTTGTTTTGTTGAGACAGGGTTTCTCTGTGTGTAGCTTTGAGCCTTTCCTGGATCTCGCTCAGTAGACCAGGCTGGCCTCGAACTCACAGAGATCCGCCTGGCTCTGCCTCCTAAGTGCTGGGATTAAAGGCGTGCGCCACCACCGCCTGGCCCGGTTTATTTTTTAACGTATGAACATAGCTGGGTCTCGTGACACAGGTCTAACCCCAGCCTCATTGGGAGGCAGGGGATCTTAATGTTTAATAGCCATATGAACTTCCAGAGTGAGTTCAGGAATGCCTGGGAAACTTAGTAGGCCCTGTGTCAACTAATCAATCAATCTATTTTTTGATTGATCAATCAATCTATTGATTGATCGATTAATCAACGGAAATGATTGGGAATATAGCTCAGTGGTGGAAAGCTTGTATAGCATATGTGAGACTCTAAATCCAATACTCAGCACCTCAAAAAAAAAAAAGCTTGTGGTCCACAAAGCCCTTTCGTTAGGGTACAGAGAGCTACCTGGATGAGAGCTTGGCACAGAATTTGACACTTTGTTTCCTGGTAGTTGCTATAGCTCAGTGTCCCCACAGGGAGATAGATGACAGCAACTAACAAGTGATACCCCTGAGAGAGCTACAGTGACCTGGGATGATAGGAAGGAGGCTTACCAGAGATCCTGCTCCTCATTCCTGGAGCCATAGATAAGATGGCTCATCCACATGAACAGAGCTGATTGTCACAATCACAGGCAACTCCCATTAGCTACTGCTGCCATCCTGCCTGGAGATCAGCCCATCCACTGATAACTGTCCCAGTGTCCACCTGTTCACATGCTCTGGCGTGCTGAAGCACCTTGGAGGAGGGTCTGGGGAATTGGGAAGAAGTTCAAGTCCAGATCAACAGTATGTACAACCCAGATGATTCTAATATCCACCCACCTGTCTGATGGTTTCCAGCAAAAGAGAGACATGTGCCTACTGTCACAATCCTGGGTTCTGGGGATTTCTTGGTCTTGACCTGAATGGAAGGGGGAATGGATGGAGACTCCTCCCCATCCTGGGTGGCTTGTGGGAATGAAAAGGAAGAGGCGGATAGGTAGTTAAAACCCTCTCCCCTCCTCGAAGTGTTCATCTCCACCAGAGGCTCGATGGAGATCCTTCGGCACTCCACTGGAGAAGTATAGAAAGGGCCAACATAGCCTAGACTCAGTACTTGTGACCAGCCAGGTCCCTCCCTGTATTGTGAGCAGCAGCAATGCAATTGGAAGCATGCTGGACTTGTCTGTTTGTCTGGGAGGATCAAATCAATCTTCCAGCATTGCATCAACTGATTAGAGATTTACTGAGTGTTAGTTATCTGGTTCAGTATTGTTCCAGTGCTTGTTTAATTATTGTTAATGTGAAATCATTTTTTTTCTTGGACTTTGTCTCAGGTTACTATATGGGTTTTCAGATAAGTCATCTGTGTTCTTTATAAAACACTGAACCATTAAGGGAGCCCTGTGTCTGTCTTGCCTGAAGCAGGTTCTTATTGAAATTTGTTAAGTTGGCTTTCGGGTGGTTTGGATTTTGATTTTTCTCAGTGCTTTTGAATAGACGTATATAAATGTCACCATAGTTGCAAAATGAAATTGTGACCCGCCTTCAGAACTTTGTTTGTTTGCTTGCTTTTGGCTAGGGGGAAAAATAGTACCCGGGTATTGTTTGTAATGAGAATGTTTAAATAGTAGAACATGCATGCATGTGCATGCATGCTTGTTCACATTTGTCTATATATTTTGGAGGGAAGGATATGCGGGTAAAGGTCAGAGGACAGTTGGCAGGCCTCTGCTCTCTCCTTCGGGCCGTGGGTCCCAGGGATTGAACTCAGGTCATCAAGCTTGGCAGCAAGCGCTGCCACCCCTGAGCTATTGCATCAGCCCCTTATCCGTGTTTTCCTTTTCTTTCACTTTTAAACTATGTTTGGATTCAGGAGTTATTCTAACCGAAGTGAATAAGAGGAGCAGAGATTTATTTTTTAAAAAATCTACAAGTGCTGGACACGGCGGCACATGTCTTAACTCAAGTGGCAGAGGTGGGCAGATCCAGAGATCTGAGGCCAACCTGGTCTACACAGTGAGTTCCAGGACAGCTAGGGCTACATTGAGAGATCCCATCCCCAAAACTGAAAGTTAAGAATGAATGAATGAGTGAATGAATGAATACGATTCTATAAAGTGAAGTCTGTGCATGCCCCATTTTCTGTGACCCTGGAGTACTGGTAGAATGGGCATCTGGTTGACAGTCTGCTTCTGTCACTGGAGTGTGAATTCTGAAAAGCACAGATTATGTCTTATTCATCTGTCCCTCACCTCATCCAACACCCCCTCTCCCATTTTAAACATAGGAGTTGATGGTCTGAAACAAGAAATAGTAGTCTGGTGCCTACTTTAATCCACCCGTCCATTTCAGTAGAATGTCTTCCTTACTTTTCTAAAGCTCAACTATGATGATTCCTGGTTTAATAAAAGTCTCTGCAATTGAGAAGGAGAAAGGGGCACACAAAGTCCCACCCCTATCCAAGAAGCTGTTTTCAACTGATACCTGCTTGGAGAGGGAAAATCAGTTTTCTCCAATTGCTTGACACTGCGTATGTCACCCATAATCCAGGGCAGGCTCCATGTGCAGGAGTTGTAAGCCAAGAGAAAGTGCGCTCCATAGGTTTTTTGGTTTTTGTTTTGTTTTTGTTTTTGTTTTTTTAATTGTTGTAGTTACGGTGTGGTATCTTGGCTTTGGGGTTTGATGGATATGTATTATCTGTTTGTTTGTTTTTAATTAAAGAGAGAAGGTGGAAGGTGTAAGAACGTGATTGGGTAGGGAGCTGGGGAGGATGTGGGAGAACTTACTTGTAAAAGGGAAAGGATATGACCAAATCTAAAAACCAAAACAAAACCAACTCTGCAAGAGGGGAAGTGAAACGTTAGCTCAGCCGGTCTGTCACCTGCTCAAAGTTAAGGGCGGGCAACAAAAAGGCTTGATAACTTGAAAGTGGCGTTGAGAAAGACCTGTGTGTTTTTCTTCAGGTGGATTGCCAGGTCCTGTCCCGGGCACGAGGACGCTCACTCTTCCAATGATTAACAGGCTGGGTATGGGAAGCAGTGCTTCCTAGCTGTATGAGACTTGTGTTCCTTTACAGCCTCATCTAGAAAATCAGCATAAATAGTTCCTCTGATGAGTAACTAGTTTCGGAGATAAGCTCTTCCTTTATTACAGCAGATAACCCAGGCTTGGTGAGACGTTTTGCTCTGTAATGGGACTGATAGCTAATTGATCCTCCTCCTGGGCTCCCCAAATGCCAGCCTAAACATGACAGAATTTCCTTTTAAAAAATAAGTTAGTTTTTCCTTCTGGCTCCTGGTAGTCATTTCTTTAAAGCTCTTCTAAAGGAAAAAATTATATATTAAATATATATATGTTTGTGTATATACACATATATACATATTTATATACACAAATATATTACAGATTGACAACACGTGTTATCTAGGGACAAATGAGAAGACACCGTCTTTTCCCAGCCCCCTTTATTCACTGTGCTCATCAGAGCAGCATAAGGCCTCACTCACTCTCACCAATTTCAAGATGTCATAAAATATCACAGAACCAATTATGCAGCAGAATATTGGTGTAAAAGGTGTTCAAACACCCTTTTGGTGTTTGGTCAGATGGTGTTCAGACAAAGGGTCAGTTGCAGAGGAGGGCTCTTGAAATTATCATCAGTCCGGAAATCCTTGCCAAGGGCCAGCTTCGCACGCCAGCCACATGTGGCCAGTCACTGTACACAAAAACTGTCATTTCTTTTACAAGGGCCGGAGGAGACACTCGCTCGCCCCTCGGGACTGGCTACCGGAAATAACAGGGAGAAAGCCATGACCAGAGGCGGAAGGGATTTCAGGCTTTTGTTCTTCATCTAAAAGGCATCACGTGCCTCTTGTGAGGAGGACAGGCAAACAGAAGAGTCATAGGAATAAAAGCTGTCATGCTCAGCAGAGCATTTAAAATAAAAGGAAAATCATAATAACACTAATTGTAGAAGTAGACACCTATTTCTTCTTTCATTTCCAAAGAGGTGGGGGTCGGGGCTGGGGCTGGGACAGAATGGAGCAGGCTTGAACATGTACCCTCAACATTCTAAAGGGCTAGGGAAGGGTAGAGTTCTGTGCTAGAGTTTCACTGTGCAGTCACTATGGCAAGCTCTGTTTTCAGAAACCATGTCTCTTATGTGTAAAATAGTTGATCGTCAGATGAAAATGAAGAGGGCGACTAGGAAACATGCTTCTTCTCCCCCCTCCCCCCCACAGACAGGGTTTCTCTGTGTAGCTTTGCGCCTTCCCTGGATCTCGCTTTGTAGACCAGGCTGGCCTCGAACTCACAAAGATCCGCCTGCCTCTGCCTCCGCCTCCCGAGTGCTGGGATTACAGGCGTGTGCCACCACTGCCCCAGCTGGAAACATGCTTCTTAATGCCCACTCACCCACCTTCTTCCTTCATCACCATGACAGTCCCCCTTTCATTCTTTAAAATATTTTTTAATATTTTTTAATGATGCGTATGTATAGGTCTTGTGTGTAGGCATCTGTATGTGAGTGCAGATACCCAGAGAGACCAGAGGAGTTAGATCTGCGGTTAGATCTCCTAGAACTCGAGTATCAAGGCAGTTGTGAGCCACCTGACATGGTTTCTGTGAATCCTGGAAGAGTAGTACAGGATCTCACTATGTAGCTCTGTCTGACCTGGAACTCATGCCAGACTGGGCTTGAACTCACAGGTCCACCTGCCTCTGCCTCCCAAGTGCTGGATTAAAGGCGTACTCTGTCACACTAATTTTTCTTGCTGTATCACTAGATTCTCAAGCCAGAATCCCCATTCTGTACCCACAGGTGGACTTTGGAGGTCTGCCTGGCCGCACCTCCTGGAAGTTCTGTACAATGTTCTCCTATGTGGTCCTTGTTGGAAAGATGATCTCAATCAAAGTCCAGTTTTTGGGCTTCCCTGAAAAGAGTGTTAACTAACTAAAGCTTCATATCACATTTTAAAAAATGAGTGGAGCCAAATTACCATTGCAGACTGATAAATTTGCAATGAAATGCTGATAGCGTATGAGGGTGCAATAAAACCCGGAGGAGCAGCCTGCACTTTGCTCTGAAATCATCACCCTTAGCATCCGAGAGAGAGAGAACTGCAGTCTGCTCTGGGTGCAATGACATGCCTCTTGGCAGAGGATAAAGTACCCAGCTGCTGCGCCCACCCACCTGCCCCTCCCCTCCCAGCACCACACAACACTCTGGAGACAGGCCTCTAAAGAAGGAAGAGAACTCCCACTGCCAGGTGCCTCACTGGGTGTTGGGCCAAGCAAGTGATTTCCACGAAGGCTTACTTCATTTATCCCAGAGCCCAATACTTAGTCCCACCAAATAATTAACTCACAAATAGCCACTTGGGCTTGCTCAGTACTAAAGCATTTGCCTCAGGTCCTGGGTTCAAATCCTAATCCTGAAAACGCAAATGGAATTCTTAGTGGCATCCCTTTTCTTCTGAGGACTTTTGCCCATCACCAGCTCGCTGTTACCTCCAGTCTGTGCAATTGGGATTTGGAAGTTAGGGAGCACTCAGTACTGAAGACAGAACCCAGGGCCCACCTTGCACCTGCTCAGAGGGTCTCATTTAGAGACTTTTCATACCTTTTGGTCTAATTGGGAGACAACCTAGATCTGGGGAGGAAGAAAGAACACATCCCCGAGACCTCATTGCACCATCTGAAAACTGAGCAGAACTGGTACCAGTTTGGCTAACTTCCAAAGTGTGTTCTGGTTCTGGGAGTCAAAAGCTAAACTAACACAGAAAACTCTTTGTGCTGGGTAGTTACTGTGTCAACTTGAGAGGAGGGAACCTCAACTGAGAAAATGCCTTCATGCCTGTATTAGTGATTGATGAAGGAGGGCCCATTCCTTTGTGAGTGATGTTACCTCAGGACTGGTGGTCCTGGGATGCTAATGCTATAAGAAAGCAGGCTGAGTAAACCTTGGGGAACAAGCCAGTAAGCAGCACTCACTCCTCCTTGACATCTGCATTAGCTCCTGCCTCCAGGTTCCTGCCTTGTTTGGGTTCCTGTCCTGACTCCCCTCAGTTGTGGAAATGTAAATGGATATAAACCCTTTGCTCCCTCAGTTGTGGAAATTCACCATTGTGTTTTACCAAGGCAGTAGAAACTCTTTTGGAGCTGAGGATCGAACCCAGGGCCTTGTGCTTGGTAGGCAAGCACTCTACCACTGAGCTAAATCCCCAACCCATTGAAGAAACTCTTAAGACTCTCCTCTTAAAGTATGCCCCGCCATATGCCAGCATGGCCTCTGTACACGTGTGGCCTGAGGATCTTGCATTGACACACACCAGGGATTTGTTTGGGACACATTGTTACAAAAGAAGGAAAGGAGTGTCAGCAGCAGTTGTGATGCCAGATTGATTTTCTCCACATTTAGATCATAGATGTGTAGACTGTATATGAGATAAAAGGGTTTTTTGTTGTTGTTGTTGTTGTTGTTGTTTTTTTCCCGTTGAATAATACAGTTCTCTGGAGGGTGAGATGGGACGTGTATGAAATGCCCATTGTGACCCAGCACTTATCCATTTTCATCTTCACAGCCATCCTTTACCCAAAAGAAAACTGGCACTTAGAGGATTGGGGGGGGGGGGGGATAAGCTTTAGTACAGGACATGTGTTTTTATTTTGAGACAGGTGCTCCTGTAGCCCTGGCTGGCTTTCTATGTGCTGTGTAGTGGAGGCTGGCCCAAATGTTTCAAGTGCTGGAATTGAGGGCAAGAATAGCCTTGGTGATCCTTCTCTTGAGAGCCTCACACCATTAACAATTATAGTTAACACATGGTAGAGCAGGCCCTGCACCACACCAGAGCAGTACAATAGAGCCAACCCTGTTAGCAAAGCATGGGTCAGCTAGCCCCGAACTTGTGAGCATGGGAGTGATGTCCCTACTTCTCATCTGTCTTGTGGAGGCATGGGTGGGGGAATGACCCCAACCCACCCTCCATCAATGCTGGAGGCAGGTGGGAGAGCTGGCTCTGTGGTCACAAGAGTGGGAACGCCATCCCTGACTTCTGCCAGCTGCAACACTCAGGAGAGCAGGCCCTGCACCTCTCCAGGGCAGCACAAGAGAGCCAACACTGTTAGTGTAGGTGTTGGTGAGCCAGCCCTGAAATTGTGACCATGAGAGAGCTGTCCCCATTTTCCATCTGGCAGACCAATTCTACAGCTGCTTAGGTCCAGACCCAGGGTTGTGACTTGGCCTTCCCCAACATCCACCTTGTCTTTGATCTGCTATGGCACCAGTGGTATATCTAAGAAGAATCCTAGAGGGGCCTAGCACTGATTGCATAGGGAGACCAGGGGCCTTGAACCAGACCAATGACTTTTTGCAGCAAACAGTTACAAGTAGATATGTATGGACAAAGGGGTATATGGTGTGACTTGTTAGGTCACACGGCAGCATCTCATGACAAGATTTTTGTTTGTTTTTGAGACAGGGTTTCTCTATGTAATAGAGTCATGGCTCTCTTGGAACTAACTTTGTAGAACAGGCTGGCCTCGAACTCAGAGACCCTCCTGCCTCTGCCCCTGCCTCTGGATTGCTGGGATTAAAGGCATGTGCCACCACGCCCAGTTCCATGACAAGATTTTTAATTCCTTTTTGACTTTTTTTTTTTCATTTTATTTTCTTCCCCCCCCCCCCCCCCTTGAATTTTGCTTTATGGTGGGGGTAGAGGAGCGGCACGTGGATAGAGGGCAGATTCAAAGGAACAGGAATGGAATCAAGATAGACTAAATTTTGGGGGTGGGGGGTTCGAGACAGTTTCTCTGTGTTGTTTTGGTGCCTGCCCTAGATCTTACTCTGTAGACCAGGCTGGCCTTGAACTCATAGAGATCCACCTACCTCTGCCTCCTGAGTGCTGGGATTACAGGCCTGCTCCACCACCGCCCAGCTGATAGACTAAATTTTGAAAAATTAAATTAAAAAAAAAAAAAAAGAATTATAGTTAACAATCACAATCAATATGGCCACTGTTCCTCTACCCCCAAAATTCCTCAGGCTATCCTGTCAATTTTCTTTCTGTTTGGCAGCAAGCTATGATGTGTAACTTTTATATATGTGAGCACTGATTGTAAGTACTTAGTTTTTTTATACTCTGAAGTATTTGTCTAAATAAAAGTAGTGTTTTCCAGGAGCAGCAATGTAGACACTGAGCATCTCTATCTGAGCAGTCATTGACAGGGACTTCCTTGCTTATTGGTTTTTCTTGGGTGGAAAATTATGCGAAACCAAAAAGGTAGCAAATAACACACTCTTGTTTCCCAATTGCAGGTTGATGACCAAATGAAGCTGCTTCAGAACTGCTGGAGTGAGCTCTTGATCCTTGATCACATTTACCGGCAAGTGGTGCATGGGAAGGACGGGTCCCTCTTGCTGATTACTGGGCAACAAGTGAGTATCCAGAAGAAAACAAGACAGAACAGAAACCAAACTTCGTTATTAAGCACATTCAGAGTGGCAGGAACTTAACTAGGTCAGAAGCATTCTCGTGCTTTGAAAGGGAGAGGTTGGCTGCAAATAACTGAGAAATGATGACTCCTGGTACTCAGTTCCTGCTCTGATATAATCTTGGAAAAGAAACAGAATCAGCAGCTTCCTGTTGCCAGTCTGCAGGATGGGGAGTCCTGTACACGGTCAGAGCTTACAGCTAAATCAAACTCAGAATTTTGAGTGGCGGGTTGTTTCCCCTTCATTGTCATCTGTATGTTAGCTAGCCAGTTTCGTTCCTTTATAAACTGCAGAGTCCTTATTGTTTGGTGGTGATGACGACGAGGATTATGATGGTGATGGTTGTGTTAAAGATAAAACTCAGAGAGAGCCTCGTGCATGTTAGGCAAGTGCTCACCACTATGGAGCTATCCACCCAGCCCCAGAATCTTTGCTATTTGGGAAAGATGTCAGTGGAAGAGTCTAATTTAAATGTCACCTAGAGTCAAAATAGCTGGCACATGAGAAAGGACAGAAGTGCCAGTTTTCAACAAAGAAAAATTGCTGTGGTGGAGTTAGACTCATTTCGGAATTGATATTAGGTGAATACATACTTCCTGGGTGCCGGGCTGTGCACTGGTCACAATTCCCAGGCACTGGTGTACATTAGGGAGGAAAACCAAGTATTTCCTGTCATTTTGGAACTTAAGGTTGTAGCGTGAGGTTGACAATAATAACCTAACGCGCAAACCTGTGGTGTATGGGAGCAAAGGAATAGAGAAGAAATAGAAGGAAAAGGAGTGAGCACATGTTCATGGATATGTGCACCAGTGGGGCCTAAGAGTTACAGTTTTAACAGGACAGTTGTTTGTCCTTATGGAGAAGTTGACATTTGAACATCACACAGGAAAGCAGAGAGACTGTGTAGACATCTATCTATGGAAAGGGAGGATAATGGGCTTAATTCCAACTTTTTAGAGTTTGGGTAAATTATTCTAGTTTTGTACTCTTTACCCTGCACATGATGGATTGATTGGTAATGTAAACTCAGGGTACACTGTGAGTTCTTTAGTCCATTTGGTCAGAGCTATTCAGGGCACCACTGCATCGTTCAGCCAGGGTGACTCTGGCACGTAGGCACTGTGATCTTTTACGTCCAGTCATAAATGTTTATGCGCTGTGAAACCACAGCAGTGCATATTTGAAAATGAAAGGCTGTCTTCACACCATTTGCCCTATTATTAATAAATCACATTTCCCAATCAAATTAAAAGCAAGCACCATTTCAGAGCTTTTGCCGACTGGATCAATTCGACCGTCTCCATCACTATCTGGTCCTTGCTCTCAGCAGCTCTGGGGAGAAAAATTTCCAAGATGGGAAAATCTGTTTGACTTCCTGGGCTTCCAAATGTTGTTTGGTGTTTTCATTCTGTGGCCCAAGTCTTTGGAGGGAACCTACCCATATTTTGAGTCCGATCATATACAGGGTATGTCTGTGACCATCTCCATTCTTGCCCAACTAGAGGTTGTATTAGCAGTAAAAGACAATTAATTCAAGTGAAATGGGATTATGCCATGTCATCCCAGTTCTTTAGAAATAGTCCTAGCTGAGCGGTGGTGGCGCATGCCTGTAATCCCAGCACTCGGGAGGCAGAGGCAGGCGGATCTCTGTGAGTTCGAGGCCAGCCTGGTCTACAAAGCGAGTTCTAGGAAATGCGCAAAGCTACACAGAGAAACCCTGTCTCGAAAAACAAAAGAACCAAACAACCGCCCCCCACACTCCATCCCCCCCAAAAATAGTCCTTATTCCTAGTTTGTTTTGCCTTGAGTGACCCTGGGGTAACCGTAATTACTGTTGGAAAAGTAGAGAAAGTACACCTCTTGTCTCTGATTGTTAAAACCAAACACAGTCACAGAATAAACAGCGTTTTCCTCGCTGTCAATCATTGCCACCCCAGACAGTGCATGTGAATAGAACGGGGCAGTGCCCTAGCTTTTCCTTATACTTTTCCCGCAGTAGAGATGCTCCTACCTTCCCGTGTCGACAGCCGGGCAATAGCTCTTGTAACCAAGCATTCTCATTTATGGTAACTATGGGAGAAGGCTTTTACTGTCTGCCATGCGAGCAAGAGAAGCAGACCCCAGGCTCCTGTGGTTACAGAGAAGGCAAGCAAGCAAAGAGCCTCCCAGGAAGACTTCTGGAGCTTGTGAGCTTTCCAACAGTATGAGGAAAATTAGGGAGGGAAAGAGGGATGAGACAGACAGATGAGGGGGCGGAGAGAGAGTGTTGGTTCTGAGGCTCAAACCCAGTGTGTGTGTGTGTGTGTGTGTGTGTGTGTGTGTGTGTGTGTGTGTGTGTGTGTGTGAGTGTGTGAGAGAGAGGGGGGGGGAGAGAGAAGCACAATGGGAAATACAACCTAGAGCCTCACACATGCTCTGCCATTAAGCTCCACCCCCCAGGATTGAAAAGGATATTTGTTACTCTGCATCTGCTTCTAACACCTACTCTACCATTAAATATATTAGCCAAGTGATAAATAGATGACTATGCACAATGAGAAAGAACTATTGTATCTCTAGCCTAAAAGCTGAGCAAAATTAGTTAGCCAGGCCCCAGATGCAGAGCGCTCTTCCTCACCACATTCCTAGTCTGACCCACACCCTCTCCACAACTCAATTTCCTCTCCTCAGTGTGGGCTAGCGACAGTGACTTTCTAAGTCACTAATCTCTTTTTTAGACCACTTTCTACCCAGTAGCTCAAGGGATAGGAAAAACCCTAAGAACTTTCTCTAAGGATGCTAAAAACTTCCTAGAGAGCAAAAGCTGGAGAAGAGGACTAGACCAACAATAATTAATTTAATGTGTGCTGCATGCCAATGGTAAGGAGACAGTTGATGCATTGATGAAAAGGGGAAGGCTCTATTGAGTCTAAGAGTCGAGCAGTATTCTAGAGAAAACTAATATATTAAAGTCCAAGGGGGGGGGGGTGGGGAAGGAGTTCCTCCTTCCTCATTTCTGCAGCCTAATGTAGGCAGGGACAACTTTAGAGGACAGCATGTGTTTTCCTATGGGGCTAGATGGTTTTTTGAGGCAAGAGTTGACTGCGTAGCCCAGGCTGACCTTTAGGTACAGTACATATGTATATGTGTATCTCTGTATGTCGGGACAGCCTGTTTATGTTTACCCTTTTTAGAATTTACTGGCTACCCCACCTTGAGGAAGTCATCCTACCTTTCAAGTGTCAGTTTCTCTGCCTGTCTGATGGGACCCACTGTGGCACCCACATGAGAAAACTGCAATAGAAAAGACAGGAAATAGTTGTGTAGTACTGGAATAAAAAAGTTAGTCCTGGAAACCAGGTTGACATGGAGACACAGTGACCTATTCCCATGAATGGTCTAGCGTGTGAACTTTCACACCCAAGATAGAAGACTGGTTGCAGGATGCATTGTATCAAGGTTGTGCTGATGCCCTGCGGAAGAAGTTAAGCCACATTGTATCAATAAAGCATGCAGAGCTCTCTACGGCTGCATGGTGGGCACCCACCTATAGGTACAGAAGATGCTTTTTCATTTGGGTAAAAGGTATTTCTGATTGAGTAATAAATGGAGGGCAGTTGAAGCTTCAAAAGGACTATTAGACACCGCCCTGCAGTGAGTCGTGATAAGAGAGGCCCTTCCTCCATCTGCTTGATAATGGCAGGAACTGTTCTTTGATGGGCTTTGCACTGGGTAGTGCTGCGGGCAAGCCCACAGCACAGTCAGGTGCACTGTAGGAACCTCAGAAGAGAAAGAAGGAAGAGCGATCAGGACACGTACGCCGAAACAAGCCCTCGCCTCCCCAAGCTGCTTTTGCTCATGGCATTTCATCACAGGAGCAGAAACTCTTAACGAAGATGAATACCAAAGCCAAAGTCTTGACACAAAGAGAACCCTAGACAGTAATTTCCTATTCCCTTGAAACACAGGTGTGGTGGCTATAAATATGGCGGCCCTCTAGTCAGGGATACAGGACCCCAGCTGCTCTGGGGCCTGATGTTCTCCCTTTCCTCTACTGTTTGTGGAGTGCTGTAATGAACTAGCAGAGGAGGAAGAAGAGACTGCATTGAGTTTTTAAAATGAGGAACACTCTGAGGATGCAGCTTAGAGGGCAGTGTTTGCCTAAAAATGTGTGAGGCCCTGAGCTCAATCCCTAGAACCACAAAGAAAAAGAAGGGAAAGAGGGAAGAACATGAAGACAGAAAGTGGCAAAGTAGTAAGGTGTCCCCAGAAAACTATCTGGAAGCCTGAAAATAATACAGGTAAGATAGCACAGCTTCGACCTCAAGCCTGGGGGACAGCCGGCTGTCTCCGGCCCCCTGTGTCCAAGCTGCTAGTACTTGCTCTGTGGTCTACACATACGTGTTTAAAATGAACACTAACCAGTTTGGTATCACATTTTATATTTATGTTTTCTTTCTCTCTCTCTCTCTCATTTAAATACAGGGTCTCACTCTGTAGCCCGTCCTGGTCTAGTATTTGTTGTGTAGATCAGGCTGGTCTGGAACTCAGACATCCTCCTGCCTCAAGGTGTGCACCAGCATGCTTAGCTACTTGTGCGTTTTCATCCAGCATTGATATATAAGTGCAGATTAAATTACTCTGAGGCCAAAAGGGAAGGTAATTATCATTAATATTCAGTGTTGTCAAATAATTTATTTAGCTAGTATCTTATTTATGGCATTCCTTTTTCATCCAGTATTTTAAAGGTATACACACACATTAGTGTGTATACCTGTGTATGCATCAAATAACAACAGAGTACTCTGATACAAGGTCAGATTTTGGTATCTGCATATTGTACTGAATAAACAGCCACTGTAAGGTCACCCTAAGGGAAGGGTCTACTGTCAACTTCGTACCTTCTGTTATTGTGCACCATATTAAAATGACAACAACCTTACAATATCCAAGTCATCAAAATTTTGGACATTAGAACTAAAAGCAATTTAGCTTAAATTATCTCTGTATCTTCAGGATGAGTGAAATTTATCCGGAGGGGACACTGGCTTAGAACATTCTTCAATCTCCCCCTCGCATTTAATGGCATAAAGATTACCCATAAGAGGGCAATCAATTAATTTTACTAAGTACATAAAAGACAAGGCCAGCTGCTCCTGAAATGAGCACAAACTCTGCATCCAACAATGAAAATATAATTATGTTTGCAATAAAATGTAAGGAAGTTGCAGGTCTGTGATTTATCAGAAATGAAGCACCGCTCTCCTTCAGAGCTGTGCAATTTGATAAATTATCCTTGGAAGAAATGTTGTCAGAGCCCCCATTTAATAAGCATGTTGGAGCTTTCAAATTAGCATGTAAATAAATGTATGGCTATAAAGGTTGAGATGCCAATTGATTTCTTGAGGTATATCTTACTAAAGGTCTCTCATTTAATAGATAGATATTCCTGGAACCTCCTGAGATTCCGTTGATGTGGCGTGTTATGCTATTCAAACTTTCTATCATAGACCTGTTGAAAGTTCACGCACACCTCACCTTAACAGTAAAATTAATAAAGACTCTGCATTTGCATTTTATTTTAATACAGCCTTCCGAATCAGGGCTTAATCAGTGACTTGTACTTGTGTGTTTTAAGCAGCATCCACAGTGTATTCAGTTGGCTCCAAGCTTCAGTTAGTATTGTTCTTACTGTGATTATCTCTTCCTGGCCACAGACGTGATTGGCAGCTTTTCTAGCTCAACTGCCTTATTTAACGATGATGACCCTAAGGGCTGGAGATGGTGTCCGACTTTCCAACTCTCTTTGTTTGTAAGGGTCATTATTGAACCCATGTCATCTGTGTTTGTCTCCAGCTTCTTCCATCCTCTTCATCTCATTGGGCATTCTTGCTGTCAGTCACCCAACTGGCCCTTTTGCCCCAGAAGAATTTCTTACACACTGAGGAATCTTACCTGAAAATGCCTAAGACTAGAGTGCTTTAGATTTTAAGTGCCAGAGAGTTACATAGAGAGCACAAGATCTCTAAGGGATAGACCCAGGTCTAAATACGCAATTCATTTGTTTCATATACACCTTACATACATAGCCCAGAGATGATTTTGTCCAGTTCTTTTCAATGACTTCATGTAACACAGAACTTGTCACTTGGAGTTGTCCTGTTGGTGCTCGGAAAGTTTTAGAACTGAGGGCATTTCGTATGGCAGGGTTTTGTTCTGTTCGTCCTCTCCTCTCCTCTCCTCCCTTCCCCTTCCCTCCCCTCCCCTCCTCTCCTCTCTCTCTCTCTCTGCCAGAGTCTCATGTAGCCCAGAGTGGTCTCAACTTTGATAAATAGCCAAGGCTGGCCTTGAGCTAGCCTTCAAATTTGAGGTTTAAGGATATGAACCACCAGACTTGAATAGCCATCTGGGTTTTGTGTTTAGGATGTCAAGCCTGTGTTATACCAGTAGCAAACTTACTGGCATTGCCCTTTGTTTGACTGTGGAGGTTTACTGTCTCATTAAGTAGGCCTGGTTGGTCTAGAACTCACTGTATAGTTCAGGCTGGCCCCCATCGTGCAGCAGTCTTCTGGTCTCTGCTCCCTAATCATGGCAGGTTAGTTTTTGTCAATGTGACACAGACTAGACCCACCTCTCATTGGCCCGGGGTATTTTTTTTTTTTTTTGATTGATGATTGATAGAGAAAAGCCCAGACCACTGAGGCCAGTGCTACCCCAATCAGGTGGTCCTGGGTTGTGTAAGCAAGCTTGGTGAGTAAATGGCAGTGTCCCTTCCAGGTCTCTGCTTTGGTTCCTGCCTTGGCTTTTCCTCCATGATGAACTGTAACCTATAATCCAAATAAACTCTTCCCTAGGGTGTGAGTGGTGGGGTTACAAGTGTATGTGCTGTCGCACCTACCCTTTGAAATCAGGTCTGTCTTGATGTGGAAGGTTCCCCTTTCAGAAAAGTGCAAAGGGCCGACTGGATGTCACTCACTGTCTTCTGTCCAGATCCCCCTGTTCGTCTCCTGCCGCCTACAGATGGACCTTTCCACGCATTCCTGAACCAGAACCTGAAGGAGCTCATAGAATGTCTGACATTGAAATTGTATGGGCGATGCCAGCCCAGGGGTGTGTGCAGAGCAGTGGGTGGCACAGGGTGTGAAGCAAGAGCTTCCCTGGACTGTACATCAGTGGTGCCTTTTTCATGCACAGTTGACTCTGTGAACTGATTGACACCTTTTGGGGTGGGCGGTGGGGGTTGTCTTTCCACTGACTCATAATTTTCGTACTCTTGAAAAAGATTTCTTTACACCCAGTATTCTCTAGTTAAAGCCGAAAATTCAACTCATCATATTTACACAATAAAAAAAAAAATCCATTCTGCCTTGTTTTTAATTGCAAATTCCGCTCAAGGGACTAGTTCTCGTGCGTAGGAGGCTGCCCCGTGCCTTCTCCTAGCGAAGCAAGTGCAGTCAATTATGGTAATGAAATGTCAATAAATATAAAAATTTAATACAGTCTGCTCTGGGTGAGTGGCAGATGAGGACTTGCCTCCCAGACAAATTTGCTGCTCCTGCAAAAATTAAATGCACCTGAAAGAGTGTCTGGTTGCTTGAGAATTCTCCAGAAAAACAGGGCTGGGAATGCCAGGTACCATGTGGGTCTTCCCATGCTGGGAATTGGGGAGCAAAGCGTGGACTACCGTGGATAGCCATGCCAACCTCTTATCATAAATTGAACTTCTTATGTCCCCGTGAATGATAAAGATGGGTGCCTCTCAATGTATCTTACAAAATAAAAATAGAAATAAGACTTTGGGGGGTTTGTTTTCCACATCAAGAAATTATTCTGCATAAAAATTAGGACATGCGTCAAGGGGAGTGGTGGTGATCAATCTGATAGAATCTAATGTAATAGTTTCAAACTAACTACTTCATGTCAGCTTCTAAGGAGAGTGGCAAAGCTAACATAGTTTTAGAGTCAAGCATGGAGACGCTGCACTGGGAAGGGTAAAGCAGGAGGGTGATGAGTTCAAGGCCAGCTTGGGCTACATAGTGAAGCTCACCACAATTCAATACTTTAATCTCCGCAAGCAGCCTTGCACCATGATTGTATTAAGATGTTTCACAATGCCAGCTAAGATGTATCTCCACCATTACTTTCCTGATATATTGGTTAATGTTATTGTCTACATGTAGAATTATTATGTGGCTCATTTTCGCAGGTAGTATATTTTTCTTTGACATTATCCTTGAGAATTAAAAATAATGGCCTTGCATGGAAATATTTTCACTGCAGAAACACAGGATTAGGTACTTGTAAAATGTAGGCAATGAAAAACTAGTCTCTATGAAAGTCATCGACATGGTTGGTTTTTTATCAGAATAATTGTGATACATTTTACAGAAAGTATCTCCAAAACTGCTTTCTAGAGTGAAGCTCTCCCTAGTGCTGGTAGGCTGCTGTCAGCTTGAGTCACCTATAAGAAATGGAATGTTACTTGAGGAATGGCCTCCATCAGACTAGCCTGTGGCCTCCCTCTGTGTTAGAAATCTATACTGCGACCTGATTTTTCCGACAGTTGTCGTAATCTCCAGGGAACTCAGTGTTGCTAGCCCTGTCGGTTGTCACAGCTGGGATCCTGTGTTACAGGTTGACTACTCCAGCATCGCCTCACAAGCCGGAGTCACACTCACCAACCTCCTGAGCCATTCACAGGAGCTAGTCCTGAGACTTCGTTCTCTACAGTTTGATCATCGAGAGTTTGTATGTCTCAAGTTCCTAGTGCTGTTCAGCTTAGGTAAGTAACATTTTTTGTTTCTCCATAGTCCATTCAACCAAACACTGTTCTCAGATGCCCAACACTAGGTGTCTTGGTGCTACAAAGATAACGCAATTCCTTCTGGGAAATGAAATCTTTAGACATGGACATGCTTTTACAAGGATTTCTACATGATTCTTAACACATGAGCTGGGGTGCAGAACAGGAGTTGTTCAGCGCTATGGGTTCCTCCCTGATGGACAGGAGAGCAATGGATGGATACCATGACAGGCCGCAGTGGAGACGTAGGAAGGAGTCGCTTTACCAAGTGGAGCCATCTTTCTGCTATTCGTATTTGAAATTTTTCCCTGTCTGTCCTGCCTTCTAACTTCTGCTTTTAGCCTTCTAAAATGGGGGAGTAATTAAAAGCCTGCTTTTTACATTTCTATCAGGATTAGCTGAAGAATGTTTATAACAAGATGCGCCACTCTGCATGTATAAAGGATAGTGGTTGTCAGGGGGAAAGATGCTTCTTTCACAAGGGTCTGGAGGAGAAAGATAACTAAGGAAGATAGATTAGCTAAATCAAGGTTCTCAGTGAGCCAGTTGAGAAAAATCGCCCCTGCTTGGAATAAAAAAAGGATTAAGGAGATGGATTTTTATTGACTTCAAAGGAACAGATTTCTCTGCCTGTCCCTTACTTGATTTCTGTATTTTGTTGGCCTAACAAAGCCAACTTAAATAAACTTTTTGCCAAGTCCATTCATTCCTCATTGGCAGAAGGCTGAGGGAGGCAACTTCCCTTGACCGAAAATAATGGCAGAAATCAGATTTACCAACATGTGTTTTTTCTTTAGTCTTCAGTTATAGGAGAGTTGTGAATTCATACCCAAAGAAATAAAACAATAAAACAAACTCCAAAGTGAAACAGATGTGTCTGCTCTCCAAATTGCGCCCCTTGGTTTCAGAATTCCTCCTGACAGTGCCTTACAACTGTTGCTAATAAAGGGGTGGCTTGAGGTCTCAGGACCAGATTTCATTTTCCTCATGTAGTCCATGTTGAAAACAAAAAGAGCATTTTTTTTTTTTTTTTTTTTTTTTTGGAAAGTGTGAGGAATACAGCAAAAAGAAATGTCAGTGTAAATGTAAAGAGACAATAGTGTTTTTTGGATGGTGTGTTCAAAGGTTGACAGTGCCAGGAATGGGCCCTGAGTGGTTTCTCCATCAACCACAACAAACAGGGAAGTTCTATTCCAGGAAGCCTGAGTCTATTATTTGAGAACAGAGTGTGGATCACCAAACATAAGATATCACAGGCCTGCTTGCTGTGACCTCACAGATTATTCTGGTTTATGCCAAGACCTTGGTGTTTTCAACTGGTGGGAAATATGGGAATGTGTATGTGAGTGATTTTACAGCTTCTTCTTGGCAGAATATTAAGATCTCCACTCAGTGGTAGTTTGAATGAGGAGAATGAGATTATATGTGATGATGTATGTGGCACACACTTTTAATCCAAGCACTTTTGGAGGTAGAGGCCGGAGGATCTCTGTGAAGTCAAAGCCACTCTCTGGTCTACATAGTGAATTCCAGAACAATCAGGGCTACATAGAGAAAATTGGTCCCAAATAAACAAAACAAAACAAAAAACCCATGAATTATCTTTACTTTTCCTGACTTAAACTTTCTTTTACATCTATTTATTTTGTTTCCTAAGTGTTCTGCCTACATGTATGTATGTGCACAGGTGCATGCCTGATGCCCAGGCAGGTCAGAAGAGGGCATCCAGTCCTCTGGAACTGGAGTTACAGCTGATTATGAGCTGGCATGTGGGTGCTGGGAATTGAACCCCGGTCCTCTGGAAGAGAAACAAGTGCTCTTAACCACTGAACCACCTTTCTAGCCCTGGGTTTCATTACTTTTATCTTACCTTCATTGTTCTCCAAATCACTGTATTTTCTGCCAGTCCCCAGGAGGCAGGTGGATCTTACTACCTTTGACCTTTGACCCTTACGAATGATCCTCTGAACCACTTCCTTGTCCAGTGGCTGCTAGGGAAGTACACGGCACTGAGGATGAGCCAGCCTAAGTTATCTGCTGGAGACTTGTCTACTTACTGCCCAAGGAAGAAAGGGAAACTAAAGCCTTTTGATCCCAGGTATAATAAGTTTAGGTCAAGAGTTCATTTTTAAAGAAGTAGTAAAAATGTAATAATTCAGGTGGTTTCCAGTTTATGAGTGGAAACCTTTCTTCATTAATTTTTCCCCAAGGAAACAATAGATAATCTTTTTTCTCTCCAACTCTATTGAGTTATGTAGCTAATGAACTTTAGATCCTAAGTAACTGTTTCATCAGTGACTGAGAAGGAAATCTCCTGGGCCACTTTGAAACGCCAGTCTGTTGCCCAGGCCAGGCCCTCACTCCTCAAACCCTCAGCAACCTTGAGCCCTCTGCACCTGAACCAAATACATCCAGACCTCTACTCTGCTCTGTTGTTGGTTGTTTTTGCTCTTTTGGGGAGCCTGCCACCCACCTCCCAAATAAATCACAGAGGCTTATTCTTATTTATAAATGCCCAGTCTTAGCTTTGCTTGTTTCTTGCCAGCTTTTCTTAATTTTAAATGATCCCATCTACCTTTTGCCTCTGGGCTTTTTCCTTTTCTTCTGTATATCTTACTTTTACTCTTACTCTGTGGCTGACTGTGTGGCTGTGTGGCTGTGTGGCTGGTCCCTGAAGTCCTCCTCCTTCCTCTCTCGATCCTTGACCTTTCTTCTTGCTCCTCCCAGATTTCTCCTATTTATTCTCTCTGCCTGCCAGCCCCGCCTGTCCTTTCTCCTGCCTTGCTATTGGCTGTTCAGCTCTTTATTAGACCATCGGTTATTTTATAGACGGGCACAGTAACACAGCTTCACAGAGTTAAACAAATGCAACATAAAGGAATGCAACACATCTTTGCATCATTAAAGCAAATGTTCCACAGCATAAACAGATGTAACACATCTTAAAACCATATCCCTACACCACTGCTCAGCATTGCCCCTCACTCATCCCGACAAACATGGAGGCTGCCGTAGAGTGAATGAAGGCCGGAGGCTGTGATGAGAGGTGGTTGCATCCTCATTCTCCCATGAGAAATGACGTTGCCCTTCCCCAAGAGAGTCAGTGAGAGAAGATGGAGTGTGATCTCAAGCACGTACAGCACTTTGAGCCCAAAGAGCCGTTCTGAAGTTCAAAGGCAAGATGAGTTGAAGGAACAGGGAGGGGCGAAGCAGGAGACAGGGTTGGAATGGTAGGCAATAGCCTGGCCTTAGGACAGGAGGACCGGCCTTGGTCCACCAATAATTCTGAGGCAACACTGGGGATGGAGTGGAATTGGAGATGCCATGACTCATTCTGAAGGCACCTGGGAAGCACAGCCAGGGTCTGTTATGTGAGAGCAGGCTGGCCAACTGGTATCATGTGACCCTGTGCATGGAAAATAGTGATTTTCCTATTTCAAGGGGGTCTGAAAGAGAGTCAAGACATGAACCAAGGGGAGGCTGCCAAGCCCAGACAGACCCATGAGGACCTCATTTTTTGGTACTTAGCCAGGAAAGTCTGGAGGAACAGTAGTTGACAAGTTTAGTCAAAGCAGGTTCCAGGAACAGCCACCGCCTCTTACTAGTCACTCACTAAATGCCTGGACTAAATAAAAAAAGCACACTTGACTAAAGGTTTTCAGGGCTACTGATTGAATCCACAAAGAGACACACAACAGTTGGTTTAGCTGCTCAAGAAAGGAAGTAAAAATGCAAACTGCCAAGTCTCTCAGTATTTCTTGGTATGTGACCTATGCTAAACTGTAAAGATCAATCACTGCTAGTTGTTACGTGTTCCTAAAATTCTGCTAAATTTGCCCTGGACAGTGTGCAGGGTCCTGGGGCCCAGTACCACGTGACCTAGTTATGGTAAAAACACACCTGTGATCCTGGCACTAGGAAGGCAGAGTCAGCCGTTCAAGGTCATTCTCAGCTACATGTCAAAGTCAGCCTGGGATAAATGAGACCTAATCTCAAACTACACATCTGCTAAATTACCAAACTATCACATTTTATTGCCTAACCAGGTGATGTGTGCTCATTGATATTCTTATAGCAGATAGGCATTGTGAGTTGTCTAGTTATTTTCACGTTTATTTAACCAGCTTATACTCCCACTACTTCCTACAAGGAGTTAAAGTGGCTGGTAACACTTCCTGTGTGCCATCAGTGCAGAAGTAACTGTTACAGAGGAAGAAGTGGAATGTTACATCCTCACCATCATTAGGGACACAGTTTAGATGAGGAAGATTCCCACAGACTGTAGTCTGAAAATGAGGGCACAGCTGGAGAGCGCTTGGTTGCCTTTTAAGGATCCTGAGTAATGTCATCCATGTTAGAGTCCATGAGGAATATTAATATGGTTTAAGTGCCCAGTGCAGCAAGTCACTGAAATGTTCCAGCTAAGATGCTACTTTGGCTCGGAGATTTTCTTTGCCTGGAGCCTGGATGGCGGGCTGCTGCTGAGCCTTTGCTGTATCCCAGGTGAAAAAAGAAAGACCTAGTACTCTATTGTATTTCATCCCTGAGTGAGTACCTCTGGTTTCTTGCCCTCTCCTCTGATCACTAGTTCTCAAAGTCCTTGTGATATTTCTTTATCTCCCATTACAGTTGTTTTCCTTGAGGGGAAATAGCCAGATCGAAGCAGTGGCTAACTGTTGTCCCAAGTCTAAGTACAGAGTAGCCCACAAAAGGGATAGGCCTTCTTTTCAGTCACTTCTGTGTGGTAGAGTCCTTAAAATCCTTCTAAATGTTTGCTTTACATACAGGCTTCAAGGACACAGAAGGGACCTACGAAATGTTTACTGATAAAATACATGAATAAATAGACATAGTTTGTTTGAAACTCAAAGCCTTTGCCAAAGTAATAGTTTAGCCAAAAGGCTGCATATCACACAAACCTCTCTTGAAAATTCAACTGTTTGGTCTATTAGTTTCCATTCTCCAAGTTTATGAGAGGAGGTGTTATTGACCAGCTCTTTTGGACACCTAACTTGCAGGAAGATTGAAAGGAAGATTGACGGCTGAAATCTGGGACTTTGTGGACATCTGTTCCAATTAGTGACTTTCAGGCCAGGTTAGGAAACTGTAGGGAAGGAATCTCTATGGTTCCTCCCTGGTGCTGATGGAATGCTACATCCAGTAAGATGGATGAGAACATCCTGTCTTCATTCATCATCCGTTCTAGCTCTTCACTTCATCCCAAATTCCAGTTGTTGACTATGGTACCTGACTGTCTATCACACACCACCTAAGAGTCATCTATGGAGGCAACAACCCTAGACAAGATGGGTTGGGTGGTCTCTGGGTTCGTGTAGAAAAGTCACAGTACTTTAGCTGCCTTCACCAGGGTCCTCTCTGTGGACCATCGACGGAGGTGCAAAGGGCCCATGCGAGAACCGAGTTCTCTGTAGAGTGGTTCACCCCAGCCCAGGTCTGTCCTGATGATTCTGAACACTGCTTCTTTATCTTGGAAGAGTACTCACCGCATGCATTCGCTGTAGGATCAGAGAATAAATTTGGTAGGACTTTATCAAAATGAACCTTGAGATAGTGAAGGATCTTTAAGAAAAACAAACCTGAGGCATTGTACAGCGAGCAGAGCTTTTTTTTTTGGTCCTTGTCAGCTGTGGCTCCTTTGAACTGCTCCAGTCCAGACAAAGGCTGCTGTATGGTGACGCCAGGACCTCTTATCTGCCCGGTCAGTGCGCCAAAAAGTCATACATAGTATATGTTTTGCATCTGTACTCTACATGACAGATAGGGGGTTTTAATCAATATTTATTGCCTTTCCTCCCAATCTCTGCATTTGGAAAAAAAATGCAATAGGAAATGAGATAATAGTCAAAAATATAATTAAAAAAGCAGAAACACAAGCTTTGGAGATAGATAGCTTAGAAGGTCGAGCCCATGGAGAAATACTAGAGGATTCGGCATGTTTTGTTTTAGGAAATAAGGATATGTTTGTACATTATGAATGCAGTTATTATAAGGAAAGTGATGGAGACTAGAGAGCCCCTTTAAGAAGAAAACTTAGTTGAGTCATCAATATTGCAGCATTAGGAGACTGAAATACCACAATGAGTGAGCCACACAAGAAAGGGGAGAGGTCTTTAACACCTTCAGTGCTGTTAAAAGTAAGTAGCTTCACATGAGTCCATAACTTGGTATCTTTTGATGTGTTTTTTGTTTTTTGTTCTTGTTCTTGTTGTTTCTGGTTATTTTTCTTCTTTCTTTCCCCAGCCCTCTTTCCCCCAGACAGGGTTTCTCTGTGTAGCCCTGGTTGTCCTGGAACTCCCTCTGTAGACCAAGGCTGGCCTCAAACTCAGAGCTCCACCTGCCTCTGCCTCCCAAGTGCTGAGATGAAAGATTTTTGTTCTTTTGAACCAGGGTCTCACTATGTAGCTCTGGCTGCTCTACAACTTCCTCTGTAGACAAGGCTGGCCTCAAACTTAGAGATCCACCTGCCTCTGCCTCCCAGGTACTGGGATTAAAAGCACATCCAGCTAAGTTAACATCTACTTTACTGGAGAAAGGGACCTGAGTGAACACCATACTCTGGTTTTGTATGTAAAGAAAGGAAACTAGATGATTTACTCAATGTTTTCGCGTGGTGCCAATGAATGTTCCTCTGCTCTGTGCAGCTGGCCTCTTTAGAAATATTGGAACCCATCATCACTGCCTTCATGTAATGATGAGATTTATACGGGCAAAACAGAAATAGGACAATTAATTGAAAAGTGTAGTCTAGAAGAAAATCCTTGGAGACCAGGAGGGACCTACTCCATATAAATCTGCTACCTCTATCGTAGATCTTATGTTTGGATGGATGAAACCCTTTGGTGATAAGCATTAGTTGACTGAACCTGGGGATTCTGTCCTTAAGAGAGGCTGCTAACAACTATACTAAGGAGTTTGGTGGTAACAACATGCTGTTGACATTGTATTAGTAAGTATCATCACACAGTGTTTACTGTCTGAACAGTGTGTGTGTGTGTGTGATTTAGCCTTTGGTTAGTTTCCAATTGTCTTCATTTTCCAGGGTGTGTGTGTGTGTGTGTGTGTGAGTGTGTGTGTGTGAGTGTGTGTGTGTGTGTTTTGAGTTTCAGCCTCTGATGCTTCCACATTGATAAAGACCTTGCCCTTGGCTCACTCACTTTATCTTTGTCTCTATGCAACCAGTAAAAGACACTGAGAGCTTTCTCCAAGCAGTGAATCACAGTGACGTGGGGGATGGGAGTGGGGTGAGGGGTGGGCACTGGCCTCTGCGCCTAAGCCAGTCAGGGCCTTCGTACAAGAGTCAAAGAATGCCATACAACCTGCCTTGACAGGAGTGTGTGCTGCTGAGGATGCGTGTTTCACTTGGAAAGAGAAGACTTTATAAATGGGCGATGTCACTATTAATCCCCCCTCTCCTCAGACACAGCAGGGACTTACTGAAGAGTAAACCTTTGATCATTAAATGTGGTTTAAAAAGGTTCCTGCCATTTCTTGGGCCCTCAGGCGAGCCTCCTTTTCGCCTGTCTGTGGTACTTGTGTTTAAACCAGGACTCCTCCCGTTCATGCCAAAAGGGAAACTATGAAGTTCTTTCCAAAGCTGCCAACAGGTCTTGTGTGAGAAAGTCTTCAATGCCCACAGTGCTTTCACAGTGGCTGGCTCCTGCTAGGCCAGGGCTCATCTTGTGCAGTTATAGGTACACCCTGGCGGCATCAACTGCAATGCCATGAGCTAATTCAAGCCCAGATGTCAGCAAGACATTGGAGTGTAAATCCGAGAGGAAAGAGCTTGGCAGGCCGCCTGGTGACTGGCCGGTCATGGGTTGTCTGGTTGGGAGAGGAAGCGTGGCTCTGGCCTGAGCCTCTGCTCATGCCTGATCTTCCTGAGTTGCAAGGTTCCAGGAGGGACATGTAGGGGCCACAGTCGTGTGGTGTCTTGGTGCTTCTTTGCTCAGCATTAGGATCAGCTTCCAGGCATCTTATACACATTGTTGGGGAAGGATGTACCCCGGGTGTTATAAGAAGAGTAACTTCTCTCATGAACCCCTCTAGAAGAGGACCGCCCCACATCTTGTTGGGTTTGGGAGGAGTCCTTTCTCTGTCATCAAGCAAAGTGTCCCCATCGTGTCTTAAGGAGAGCAACAAAAGCAGTGGAAAGAAGAAATTTCCCCTTTGCTCTTTTGCAACACTAAATCAGTCAGTGAAATAGGCTCCAATCCAGCCGGGGAATTTGACCCCATTGATCAGGCTCTTGTGTTTGCAGTTCTAGTGCAAAAGACATGATTCCTTCCATTTGTAAAGCCAAGGAGGGGACACCCAGGGGACCATTTGCTGGAAGGCGGATCCAGAAAGGGCAGGAACAGTCCTGTTCTCATCCTTTGTTGAGGGTTTGCTCCAGAAGTGCTATAAGAATGTTCAAGCATTAGCTGGATGGATGGCTTGGCAGGTAAAGGTATCTGCCACCAAGTCTAATGATCTGAGTTCAATTCCCTAGCACCCACTTGGTGGAAAGAGAGAAATGATTCATTCTCATTCTCTCTCTCTCTCTCTCTCTCTCTCTCTCTCTCTCTCTCTCTCACACACACACACACACACACACACACACACACACACACACACACACACACACTTTCAAAGGGGTGAAAACTAGTAAAGATCCACTTAGGCACTGCAGTTTAAGGCTGAATATTAAGATAAGCTACGTGTTCCATGAAACCTGTTAAAAGGTCTTTTAATCTTCCCATTCTGTGGTAAGTTGCTGCCCTTTCACAGGCTGGCATGCTGTTTGCTGTATCAAGACCTTCCTCTAAATCCTCCCAGAACACACCCGCCATTGATGCTGTCCATTCATCTCACGTACATCGGTCAAATGGTTTCTCGTGAAGTCAGATAAGCAAAGGAAATGTCCCTAGGTTCACTGTACACTTAACATGCTCAGTTTTTACCTTTTCAGCTATGACATTCTAATTTAGTAAAACACTCACTAGACACTTGTCAAATGGCCGTGCATATCTTCATACTCTCGCCCTGTTGAGGTATCTGCAGCTGAGGGAATGCCAGCAAATAGGCACTTCCAAAAATTTATGTAATCATTTGAAATTCAGAACGGATTGATTAGCATTCAGGAGATGCCACAGTTCAATATTTATACCATAGAGCTTTGGCAGAGGCAAATAATGGTACATAAAGCTGCTGCTTGCCTTAATTGAATGTAGTATAATAGGTGTTGTGTGTGGGTTTTTTTTGTTTGTTTTTTAATTCCCCTCTCAGTGAGCAAAGCAGTTTAGCCATGACCAGATATAATTCATTTTGGAGTTCTAAGTTGGAGCTTAATCAATATGTATTTACCGCCACTGAAGAAGCGATTATTATTTGTTATCTGTTGGCACAAGAATGTAATTGCCCAAGTAGCATTCATTTCAGTATATTTCTGAGTAGATTATGCTTTGAAAATATTTAGTATATTTGAGTTGTTAGTGCAATGCTGGCGTTTTGCGAACTACTGCTATTTTTAGTGGGATGGTTTTTCAGAGACTTGGCGTGGCAGGTTGAGCCTAACCAGAAAGGCCAATAAAGGGGGAAAAGCACTCTGCTTCTGGCCTTTCTTCCTGCTTTGTCATACCAACTGCTCTGCTCACCTGTCAGAGGAAGTGTAGACCACAGTCCTGCGTAGAAGTGGGGAATGGGCATCAGGGTCATCACAGATCAGCACGCCAGTGAGCCCCGGACCCAAGCATCTGGGTGCAAAGAATGGGGCAAATCGGTGCCTCACCTCTGAGCCATTTGTTGAAGTTTCCTCTTGGTTTACTGATATAGGAGTCCAAACTTGTGTCCTGACAGTGTTTGGTTAAGAGGTTAAATTCCAGACGGACCGCATACAAGCCAGGAGGCAAGAATGAATAAATAAGAAAGTAAGGGACACTTCATCATTTTAAAACTCTGAAGTCCACAAGATGTACTGAATGCCTACCATTGCAGGACTTACCATGTTAGGCAGTGGAGGATGTGGCAGCTTTTCTAGGAAAAGCCTCACCTGCTGTAGACCTGCTCTTCAGATCTTGGGGACACCCTTCCAAATAAGGCATAGTGAAGCAAGCAAGTAGTTCAAAATCCACATAGCATCTGCACCGCTCACCCACCTTTGGCCCCTTCCTAATACATAGCTTTTCCCACTGAACCAAGGCATGCCCCACCCACCATGTATTGCTCGTGACAAGGCCTTTGCCAGCTCTCTTACTGTGGAAACTGAGAAAGGACACCCCACCCCTACCTCCGGGAGCTCACCAATCCCTCAGCCATGTGGATTTTGAGCATCTTCTGTCTCGGGTTTAGACAGGTGGAATTCTAGAACAGGAGCTTAGAACATGTAGCGTAAGAAACCTATGATGCTGTCAAGTCATATCGGAACAAGGACCTTGAGGCTGACAGAGGCCATGTGACCTGACCCCATCTCTGTAGAGTCAGGATCAGAAGCAAACTCCACCTCAGGAAAGGAGCACAACAGAATGGCAGCAGTCGGGAAAGGCTGCTCTTGTGTAGAACCTAGATTACATTGTATTTATTTACTGGGGGCTAAATAAATCGCCGCTCTCCACATCGCCGCTCTGTACCACATACAGGCAAGTCCTGTGATTGGGCCCTGAAATAATAGTGCTTTAAGGAGGTAGTAAGAAAGGGAGGAGGCATTCTTAACTAGTTCTTACCAGTTGGGGGAGATGGGGGCAGGGCTAGCTTGATGGTAAGATCTGCATGCTTGAATTTGGACTCTTTTTCTGCAGTATTTTGGGGAATGATCTCAGTGTCCATATTTGTAAATTCAAAACAATCCAGATCTACCTAAAGCATCGTGAAGATAAATACTAGTTATGAAGAATTTAGCAAAATGTCTGGAAATCATGTCAACAAATAATTGTTTCTAAAACTATCTGTATTCCCATTAGTGAAAGTCTCTAAGCAAAAGCTGCTTATTGGGAAATGCCTTTCAGGTATAGTCTTTGATATACAGATATATGGACAAAGGACTTTCTCCTGCCAACATTGGGCGTTTGTGTGTTATTATTGTTTTGGTTTTTCAAGATAGGGGCTTCTCTGTGTAGTCCTGGCTGTCTTGGAACTCTCTGTAGACCAGGCTGACCTTGAACTCAGAGATCCACCTGCCTCTTCCTCTCTATTACTGGGATTAAAGGTGCATGCCACCACTGCCCGCCCATAGCTGGTTTGCCAACTTTGTTCCAAGCCCCAGCTCTAACTGATTCTATCCACTAACCAGAGGCATTATTCTAACTTTTAATATTCTGACATTTGTCAGCTTTAGCAAACTCCAACCATTTCCTTCTCCTCCATCTATCATACATCCCCAAAGCAAACTGAACCCAAACAGCGAAGTTAGGCTTCTTCCCACTTGGGGCCAGAGCCTCAGTGATGACCTGCTAGCATACAGGCCGACCAGGCAGTTCTTCTGTTCTGCCCTTCAGGGTTCCACAAATGTACATGCTCGTTAGATCACGTGAGCAGCCCAGGACAGCTACAGTTCTCCAGATCTACTACTGGTGGATAGGAGAGTCTCTAAGTCTAGTGATTACCTGGAAATTACCCGTCTCAAGTGCAGAAAAAAAAAAAAAAAAGTGATGGCTTCACTTAGGAAGCTTGTGTCATTAAGAAAGTAAGTCCTAAATAATTTATATTTTTAAGGAATTGTTACAATTTGAGGACCAAAACCTGTTAGAAAAATTAGCTTTGTTCTTGAACAAAGTTTAAGAAAAAAAAAAAATTAAAACCAGCCAGCAGACTGTCCGTCAGTACTATGTTCAATAGCTGTCCAATAATAACATCAAAAGTTTCCTTTTACTCATATTGCTAGCCTCGAATTCAAGGGACTAAGTAGAGTCAGGAATAGAGAGTCGGACATGAGTTTATAAGCCAGGCCCACTGGCACAGCTCTATAATCCCAGCCTGGAGTACATGAGGCAATGCTACTCAGTGAATCAATAAGCAAACAAACTTGTTTTCATTTATTTTTATGGTCAGAGACATGAACTTCAAAATCCAAGATCTTGGCCCTGCCACCTAGAAGCCGAGCAAGTGGGAAACAGGAAGGTGGGGCTGTTTATTCTCACCCAGTGGCCCTGGGAGTCATCCTGAGTGACAGCTTCCTTAGCTATCAAACTTCAGACGGTGGCATCTAGGCTCCAGGCTGTGTGGGTATAAGACTCATCCTTCACTCATTTCTTCCTCTGACTGTGTGTTGTTTCTCTGACAGTGCTCCATTGATCATTTTCTACTGTAAAGGTTTCACGGGTCCCACAGCTCTAGAGTACCAGCTCAGTTCTCATTCTGTATTTCAATCATCACTCCTAGAATGCCATTCATGAGAGAAAGAATGCTTGCTTGCTTAGTCGGTGTGTTCGTTTATGACTGCCCGGCTCACTGTCGTCTGTGATCCGTGTAGTTTACATGCGTTGGTTCTTTCTGGGCGTCACCGCAAGTTCTGTTCCTATGCTATCTATCCTTAGGTCTAGCAACCATGTAAAAATCACGCAGGCAGTAAGGAACATAACTGAGCTCTGCACACTAGAGACCAAAGGCCAGATTTTCTGCACGACTTCCAACTGTTTTTCTTGCTAATTAATTATGGAAACTACAAGGCAATCTCTACATTTGTCAATGACAACGATGGATTACTCATTCTAAGTAGACCAGTTAGGAGCCTGGAGGAAATCAAATCCTTCTAGACATCCCTTGAAAGCTGCAGCCAAGTATGGGACCAACAACTTGCCTTTACCCATATCCCACTGCAGCCTGGCAGCTTTCAGCCAGAGCTGTTCTGTTTCCCAATCCGGGGGGGTGGGGGTCGGGGGGGGGGGGGATGGCATCACTAGTGTGATCACTACAAAAACAGAAGCACTTTAGAAATTACAGCCTATGGATGTTTTACGCTGGCCAGCTGCGTCTGTGCAGATTTTTTTTTAAAAAATATGAAGAAGCACCTGGGAACCACGATCCCATCATGATGGCTCTTTATGGTGAGCAGAAGGATCTGTGGTCACAGGTTCTAGGCCTGGATTCACAGCAGATTCTGGCTTTCCTAATGAATGGTGGTCAAAATATGGATCGCTCTTCATCAAAAACTTGAACCAGAAAATAAAAGAAAGCCAGGAAGGAGTTTTAGTAATTAGCGATTTCTCCTAAAATTAAGAGAAAATAACCTGTTGTTGTTGGCCACAAGGAAGTCTGAGATAAATGGAATAACCACATGTGCTGGCCTCTGTCCAGGGCAGTGCCTATCAGTGGACCTGGAGCCCCTGGATACTGTAACAGTATTATTTCTAATTATAACTTCAAGGAAATTCCTCTCTCAATGAGGGGGCTGCAGTAGCTTATTCTTGTCTTACAAAAGAATACGGCTTTTAGCATTTAAAAACATCTTGGTTTGCCCTCGTTGCTCTGGGTTATATTTTCCAGATTTCTGTTTTGATTTGGGAATCTTTGGAATTCCTGGGAAACCTGAGTCACCTGTTACCACCATTCATATTCTCCCATTGTTGGAAAACTCCCCGAGTCAGTGATTCGCTGTCCAGTTCATGGATGTTGAAAAAGTTTGAGACTAGATTATTGTACAATTATTTTCATATCTATAAATTTCTAACTTATTCTCCTATACAATTTGGGTGTGACAAACGACTTTCTAATACAGTAAGAGTTCCGGTTACTGCGTATCATGATCAACACCATCATTTATTACAGTTCATTAGAGTAAGTTGCCACTATTTAGAATTTGTACTTTTGATTAGCAATGCCTTTGAAGATCATTCTACCCGTTTCTTTAAACTGTCAGCTCATGTCATTAGCCTACTGGGAAATATGCTTTCCTTATTCCTTCCTTATTCAGGGCCCCTACCCTTTCTTCTATGGGTAGATGGATGGGTAGATTCTTTTTCTTTCACAGAAGTGGCCATAGTCATCAATATTTTCCCGTGTGATTTTGGTGTTTGTGTTTTCTTTAGGAAATTTCTTCTTAACTTTTAAAATGTGTGTGTATATAAATGTGAGTGTATAGTTATTTATTTATTACAATGTGACCCTTCTTTGTGTTATCTTCTAATTAATGAGTAACCATCTAGCTAAGCATTGCCTTATTATTTGAAATGGATTTCCTGTAGTTTACTTTGGACTGATGTGAACACCACAGTCTAAAACCGAAGATAAATATCTTGATATATTTAGACCTTTAAAACACTCAGATTTTATTATTTTTGTGTCTAGTGCATGAGTTTTTATTTCCCTTAAAAGTAGTTAATTGTGCTGGGCGGTGGTGGCGCACATCTTTAGTCCCAGCACTCGGGGGCAGAGGCAGGTGGATCTCTGTGAGTTCGAGGCTAACCTGGTCTATAAAATGAGTTCTAAGAAAGGCGCAAAGCTACACAGAGAAATCCTGTCTCGAAAAACCAAAAAAAAAAAAAAAAGTTTTGGGGTTGGGGATTTAGCTCAGTGGTAGATCACTTGCCTAGCAAGCACAAGGCCCTGGGTTCGATCCTCAGCTCTGAAAAAAAAAAAAAGTTAATTGTTCCAATATTACTTATGAATAAATTTTCTCATTTTTAATGCTTTTATATAGTCAATGTTGTATGCGTGCATATAGGTCTCTTTCTGAAATTTTTATCTTATATCATTGACTTTTTTGGTTACTTCAAAGCAAATACGTGTTTTAATCCTTCTTACAGAAATCTTTATAATCTATTTCTTTTTCTTTTTGTTTTTTGAGATGGGGTCTTTACACAGCCTTGGCTATTCTAGAAGTTACTATGTAGACCAGGCCAGGCTCAATCTAACTCAGAGAGATCCATCTGCCTCTACCTCCGCTGGGCTGGGATTTTAAAGTGTGCACCACTGTGCCTAGCTCCTCATAGTGAAACCTGATGACTGGTTAGTTAATTGGTCTTATTTTAAAAATAGTCTTAATTGTTCTTAGACTTCTGCTATTCCATATGAATTGTAGGTTTGAGTTGTTATATGGTAGGATTTTGGTTGGAATTGAGTTCTGTTTAAAGATTGATTTGGGGGAAGGTTTTGAATTCACAGAACTGGGTCCTTCCCATTCATGAACATGGTTTACCTTTTCTTCAGTTGGTGGGGGTCTGTTGAGAGCCTTCAGGGAAGCTGTGTCATTTTCTCCACAGATATACTCTGTCTTGTCTTCTCAGGCTTTTCTGGCTACTTTATATATATAACTTGTTATTACAATGCAATCCTTTTCCTTGACATTGTCTCATTAGTTAATATCCATGTACTGAATATTTTAAGTGAATAACTGCCTAATAAACCACCAGATTCCTTTATGACTTTTCTGTCATTTCACCAAATGGTCTTTCCCCCATACTGCTTACGTTACTTTGTTGACTAGATGATGGTAAGTTACCATCAACTTAGAACTGTGATAACAATCCATCTCTTGTAATTCTATCTTTCCTTTCCTTTCCTTTCCTTCCCTTCCCTTCCCTTTCCCTTCCCTTCCCTTCCCTTCCCTTCCCTTCCCTTCCCTTCCCTTCCCTTCCCTTTCCCTTCCCCTTCCCCTTTCCCCTTCCCTTTCCCTTCCCCTTCCCCTTCCCCTTCCCCCTTTCCTTTCTTTGAGCTGAGGACTGAGCCCAGGGCCTTGTGCTTGCTAAGGAAGTGCTCTACCACTGAGCTAAATCCCCAACCCCTACATCTCTTGTCATTCTAAAGTCTTAAAAGTTACTAGAGAAGTTTTGTTGACCTTGAAGATACACAGCTGTTTTTTTTTTCCTTCTTTGCCTTCTTCTGTTTCAGAAGATTTCCCTCTTTATTAGTTTGTTCTCACTCTAGCTTCTTGAGTTGAACACTCTCTTCATCTGCTTTTAGCAATACATTTTTATTTTTCTGAAAAGAATCGGAGTTCGAAAATCACCTCTTGGCACAACCATCGTGGTATCTTCAGCATCCATGGCTTCAGGGAGTCTAGAAGGTCATGCTTGTCAATCTTCGGAACTCTAGGGGGCGCCACTCAAACAAGAGTCCATGACAGGGCCTTGTGTGGCGCACAACCTGAGAGTGGCCCTCTTTGTGACTCTGTCGTCTCCTCCAAATACCTTCCTTATATTTCTATTGTGTTCTCTTGTGGCTATAAAAATCAGTGGTTTCTCTAGCAGCGAGCTTTCAAATTCCCAGATATGAGTTTGACTGTTTTCATTTCTTGATTGTAGACTTTGAGCTACATGTCATGGAGACGTCCTTTGTAATGTGGTATTTAATTTCTGGAAGTTTGGCTTATGTAATACAATATATTTGTCAAGTGTCAAATTTTATTCACTTTCATCATTCTGATCATTTTGATGCATTTTCTTAGTAAACTCTTACTGTTATAAAAGAACAGTTTTATGTAAGTTTTTTTTTTTTTAATATGGGGAGGTACATATGAGTGCAGGTACCTGGGAAGGACACAGGCATAGGATCCCCTGCAGCTGGATTTATAGGCGCTTAAAAGTCACCTGATGTGGATTCTGGGAACTGAATTCACATCCATATACGATGGCTGAGCCATCTCCCCAGCCCTACATAATTTTTTTTTTTAATTTCGAGATTTCGTACATGAATACAATGTTTTTATCATCTTCCCTGCCCCAGTCACCTCTACCTCATGTCAGCTCTACCTCATCATGTTTTCCCCATCCCAGATTCTTCTTATTTTCCTTTTAGTCCTCTCCTCTTACAATCTGCTTTGTCTGACTTTAAGAAAGTTGTATTATCTTTTTAAAATCACCATTGCTGTTTCCCTATTTAGTTTCAACTGCTTAGCTGGTGTAGTAGGATTTCCTGTGCTTCTGTGACGTGTGGCTTCCTGGGAAGCACTATGTGGATGCACTTCATTTGTTTAGTCTCTTTTCAACTTTTCATTTCAGGTTTGATAGAAGTCCGGGAGAAAACACTCACCCAGGAGGTGCTACATACTTTCTTCCATTTTTCCCTAGCAAAACTCCTTGTTCTGTGATATGAATCAGAACAGTAGTGTTGGCTCAGTCCAATGAGTGTGTACAGTGGGAGTGTGTACAGTGACTACATTTATGTTTCACCAGTTTTCCACACACCTAATTCTGTGTGCATCATACAGTTCCGACAGAGAAATTTTGCTCTGCGCTCTGGCAAACCATCTTCCTGTTTGACCCGTGAAATGGACTCTAGTTTGCCTTTCCAAATTCACTCGGCACTGCCCTCTCTCTCCTCAGGCTCCACCCCCAGCAAACATGACAATTGGGGGAGTTTCTGCCAAGTCTCCAAACCTCGGAGTTGCTTTTCGTTTGGCCTTCTAGAAATATCTTGCCTTTCCTATCCCCATGACTTGTGAAATTCCTGTTGCTACAACTGCAATAGTCCTGGTAGCCCCTCAGACTATTGTCCAAGGACCTGCCGGTGTTGGCTTTATCCAGTCTTCACGAGAAGCCCAGATTCCTGGGACTAGTAAATGGGAATGTCAATGGCTGGGGCCCAGGAATCTGAATTTTTATGACCTATTAAGAACTCTCCATCATCCAGTGTCTGAACAGAAACTCCTAAATGTTGTTGCTCCTCAGGAGTCAATTAAGGGTGAAAGGTTTTGTTAATAATTCCCAGATTTAAAGCAGAATGTTTGGGGTAATAATTAATAATGTCCATATTTTCAATTGCTTCTCTGGGGCAACTGAGGCTGGTGGTCCACTTTCTCCTGCATAAGAAGTATACTAGACTACACAGATGTCTTCAGGTAGTATCCTCTCACACATAAACCAAGAGCCTACAGATACAAGTCCTCGTGTGTAGCTTTCCAAGTGTTTTGATGGCCCAGATAGCAAAGGGAACTGGAAGAACTGCCATCACAGATTGCCACACAGATGTCTTCTCTGCTCTAACATTTAAGCACAAGAAAGTCTTAACCTTCAAAGGAGATACATTTATAGGATAATTATACTAAATAAACTACAGTATATAAATTATTCCCAGAGCTTCATTTTCAAATGCAACTTTATTCTTCAAAATGTTCACTTGTAAAAATTTATTGGTGACTAGCTGCCCCAGCTGGTAAGGATGCCTGCTGCCAAGCCTGAGGACATGAGTTCAAACCCTGGGACACACATGATGGAGAGGACCAACTCCTATAAATTGTCCCCTGACCTCCACATGGCATGCACACACCACACACATCATACATAACGTGTGTATATATACAAAATTAAGTAAAATGTAAAATAAATAAAGTGATTGCTAAATATGAAAAACCACTTCATACAAGATACCAGATTACTAGCAAATTTTCTAAATGTCATCTAGGATTCTTACAGTCTTAAACACACACACACACACACACACACACACACACACACACACACACACTCCAGCCCAGGGCCTTGTGCATGCCAGGTAAGCACTCCATCACTGTGCTATTCCTGCAGCCTGGAAGCCATCGTTGCTCTCGTCATTGGTTTATCAAGATTTCCCCTAAGTGAAGTGAACCTGACCTGTCTTGAGCACTCCAAGCAGAAAGAGCAGCAGTGGAGCCTGCTGCTCTGTGATAAATTTCTATTTTACGAAGGCTGTTTTCCTTGTGGATGACTTTCTCTTGGTGTCTTTCATTGGCTCAGGGAATAATCTACAAAAAGGAAGTGACAATTGATCTCGGGGATACAGTGACAGGGTCTGTGTCCTCTGGGCATCTTCTGTCCTCTCCTTCCATCTCCCCTAGCTGCACTTCTTAGTACTGCGTGTTTCCAGCCCTTATCAGGAGGGTTGATAGAGGAACAAGGTTAGGCACAGCCAGGGATGGGCTGATCGGGTTCTTCCCTAACCCCACCCACTGCTGTCCCAAAGATCAGTGAGCTGTAACTTCAGAATTGGTTCCTGGGGCCCTCTGACTATGGCATGGCTCTTTCACTTACATTATAGATAATTAATACATAAATATGCAATATAAAAATAAAAAATAATAACATAAATATATATATTTTAAAAAGGTCTTTTTATTGTGCTTGTGACCCAGTAAGTGTATCCATCAGCCACTGACTCATGGCAAGTTAAAAGCACGCAACAGCTGTTGTCACATCTGTCTGGTCACCCACAACACACACCGAAGTGCAATAGAGGAGGGAATGGAGGCCCCTGAGCGCTTCACCCTGGCAGCTCTGAGCCAGGCAATAGCATAATCACTCTTGTCACTGCAAAGAGCATACATCCCAGAGCTCCTCCTTGCCAGAGCTGCCCTGTGTGTCTTAGCACAGCACTGACCATGCAGCTTGGGATACTAATTCCCGCGGCCTATGAAGCCCGAGCCTGTATTGTGAGCTCCTGGCCATCGCTTAGGGCCCACCTGTTGATTCTTCACAGGTATCCACTTGACTCACCTTGGGGCTTCCTCTCCCCCTCCTCCATTTAGCACCATGCAGCGAGTACTGTATCACAGTTATTGTGCAAATGTTTCACTTGTGCAAAGTCTATAATGCCCAAACTGAGCACGTAGGAGGCGTTCACACAGCCTGTAGATGGGTGAGTGGGTGGGTAGGTGGGTAAGTGAACAGGGGTTGAGTAGAAGCCATAACAGGCCGTTTGAGAGGTGTATTATCATCCCCTCCTCCCCCTTCCCATCCTCCTCTCTCCCCACCACCACCAACCCTGCTCCTCCTCCGTTTCAGTTCAATCTTGAGTCTCGTGATGGAAAACAACCAAAGCCAAGTTGAAAGGTACGAGACCAAACCCTCTCGCGTCTCCCTTGGTGAATGCCTCGTAGAGGAAACTGACGTTGTACTGTCCACACAAGCAGTGAATGGAGAGACCGTCCCCATTTTGTTTTTATGGCATCAACCTGGTTTCGAGACAAACAAGTCTTAGAGTCCACTGAGTATCATCCATATTTAATGCTCCGTGCTATCACAGTCACGCTACTTGGATGGTCATCAGCACCACTTAAAAATATGACTCCTTGTTAAATAATTAATACATGTGATGGGGTGGGGAGCATCAAGCCAGCTCCAGTAATTAATGGACTGGTTACAAGATGCTCAGGAGATGGCTTATCCACTAACGCTACCACGTAGGTCTCAATGTTTTAACTTTAAGCCTATGTGCATTAAAAAAAAAAAAAAAAGTCTGGTGCAGAGCTGGGTGAGAGGTAGGAGAGAGGACCACAAGCCACCACACCAGTTTGGAGGCCTTAGCTATTAAGAGAATGGGTCAGAGAATACAGGCCTTCTTGGTGCCCCAAGCATTGCCCTGCCTGATCTCTAATTACACAAGAGATGTAGTACTTGATGCCTTTTTGATGGCCCAAGCCGGGAGTGCACAACCTTTCTGTTCTGGGTTCTCTTTTATCCACCTCCCTCAAGAATTAGGGATGAACCGAATCTCTGTTTGTTTTCTTGCTTGTTCTCTATTGTTGGCTATTCTCAGAAATTAACCTCAGAGCTTTCTTGGAGGAATTAGTCAACAGCATCTCAGTTCTAGGAATTGAGAGAGGAAAATGGCCCCATGATTGCTCACCAGCAGGTGGGTTCCCACTCAGCCCACCCTACTCCCCATCAGGAAAAGAAAAAAAGCTTCAGTAGATAAAACATTGTCTTGCGTCCTTTTGCGCCATTCTGGGCAGTCAGTCTGGTAGGAAGTATGGGGCGATAATAGGTCCGTCTTTTCAGAGAAAGCCCTGGGTTTCAAGTTAGCAGGAACCATCTATCAATTCTTAGGATTATGCCATGATTTACTGTCAGAGTACCGTGTATTCTGTGATTTTCTGCCTCCCGTGAAACATTGTGCTTTCCTTTTCTATTGATGTATCAACTATAATAGTTACAAGCAGCTACAGAAAAATCAATAGCAAGCTTTCATTACTGTGTACATCAAGTCAAGAGCCGCACGCTTCAAGAGCCTACTTTGTTAGATACTCACCCATGGAAGAGGGTTGTGTGCTACTATTTTTTCCCCCAGACTGAACAAGAAAAATCAACTTAGAGAATTACAAGCATTTGGATTTTATAAATATGGTTGTCACAAATATATATGTCACGTATACTATATTATACATATGATTGTCTTCTAAATGGAGGCATAGAATTCCACAAAGGGTATGCATACAGGTTTAATTCTTTCATCAGAGGGAAACAACCATTCCAAAATAAGCATAGAGGTCAGTTGTGTTCTGTAATTTTCTTCAGGTCATCTAGGCGACAGGAATAAGTACTAGGATAGTCATGGTGTGCTATCAACCTGCTCCACACCCGGGCAAGCAATGAGCCTCAGAACCACCGAGGCTGATATTGCCTGAGTCTTAACCGAAATTTCATTCTCTTTCAGAGTGCATGTTGAAAAATAGAAGAGAGCACAGGGTTTAAAAGCAATATGTCTTTGGGATCATATTTAGCTACCAGATACTATGTGTACATCAAGATGGCTGGAGAATAAAATACATGTACGGGTATTCCGGGGGCTGCCCAAACCCCCAGATTTCTCCAGCACTTCAGGGTTAATTTGAGCAACACACAGAGACAATTGACAAAGCAGTTCTAAGCAGTCCTCATTCTGATCCATGTGAGCTCATAAAGACCAGTGATTTCCTGCCTCAGAACATGTGGCGATGCAGCCAAGCCGGTAGGTTTTCGGAATTCACCCATCACGTCACGTGACAGTCCACATAAGTCATTTCCATCTGCCATGATGACCATCCAACTCCAACCCCAGTTTATTTTGAGCTTGAGAAGTTAGACTCGGTCCTTTTTGTGTTCTCATGTAAGAATCTTAAACTATAAAATACTTCTGGAAAGCTCTCAGCAACATCCAAATCAAACACCCTAACACACAAACAAAAACCTCGAGGACTAAATCAATCTCTCCCCCAAAAGACCGTTTTGAGACGTTGATGCATCTAAACAAACAGTTTGATTTCTTTCAGTTTGTTTTGTCTTGAGGGAGAGAGGAATTTGTCAGCAATGGACTTCTCGGCCTGTTTTCCTTCAGAGGCTTTCCAACTCCTGGTTTGGGTTTTTGGTTTTTGAGTTTTTTTTTTTTTTTTTTCCCCTTTTTCTCTTTTTCACGTGTGCAAGTGAGTGCATGCCTGCGTTTGCGTGTGCATGGGTTGAGGGGACAGGGTGTTTGTTGTTGTTACAACTAAAATTTTCATTTAGTTGTAAAACGACTAAAAGGCCAGGCAGCTTTTGCATCCGCCTTTGACATTCTAACAGTACCATAAAATGCTTTTCTCCTGGAAGCTCTACACAGAGTGCTGGATATTCTGCAGGATCCTGCAAGGATTCCTTGTAGTTAGCCCATGCTGGTTCCCTTTCTGGGAACAAGCTTTTCATTGCCCAAAATAGTTAGGCAATAGTGACATCAACAAGATTAGACTGCCCCTCCCCTTTCCAGTGCCCGACTTGGAACCTATATCCTCAGAAAATTAGGCAAGCACCTGACCATCCATTTATGTCTTCTAAGAGTGTACACTCAGATGCACACACCACACACACGTGCACATGCACGCTTTCCTATTTTCCCTCTTTAGGACTACAGGAGCATGCTACTCCATCTGATCTACCTACCATTCATCTAGTAGTTAAAACTGTATTTTAAAAAAAGTATAATTTATTTATGTTTTTGTGTCTCTGTGTATGCTTATCATATGCTTGGATTTCCTGTGAAGGCCCGAAGAGGGTATTAGGTTTCCTGGAGTTGGACTTAGAGACAGCAAGCAGTGAGCCACTTGGTGTGGTGCTGGGAACACGGGAAGAGTCACAAATGTTGTTAGCCACAGAGCCATCTCCAGCAACACCCCCCTCACCCCCACCCCGCCTGCCCCCCCCCCCCCCTACACACACACTTAATAAACCTACTTTCTGTATGGTCATTCTAACTATAATGGGAGATGTGCGTAAACATCGTGTGGATGATTACAGGATCTCTGTGATTGCAGCTGATACTTCCTCTAGCTAGTATTTCAGCTTTGTAAAAGAACGCTCTTTCCAAATGCTGCCCAGTTGAAAGGGAATCCTAAGACTGAGGATATAGCTCAGCCAAAGACTCTGGGTTCCGTCCCCAGCTGGGATAGAGGAAGAGATCCTTCCATGGCCTTCTCCTCAGCCACCCAAGAGAGTGTTTGCTCTGCCTTAACCCGGCTCGTGCCGGAGGGAAGGTCAGGGTGCAAATTCCAGCAGGAAAGGAGCAGGATGTTATAGACAGCAGGGACTTTCCAAGCTGGCTGTGTGGGCCACACCAGTGGGGAAATCCAGAGTGACAGCAGATATGCCACCCACTCACCTACCTGGCTCCCTGCCAGAGAGGTTGCTGGTTTGTGTGTGTGTGTGTGTGTGTGTGTGTGTGTGTGTGTGTGTGTGTGGTGTGTGCGCACGCACGCGCGCGTGCGTATGTGGACGTACATATAAGAAGTAGTTACTTAGCAGGTTTTAAGGATAGATGTTGTTGAAGAATATCTTAAGCAGAAATTGTGAGTATATTAAGAATCAGGCAATAGCAGGGCTGCAGTGGCACACACCTTTAATCCCGGCACTCAAAGAGGCAAAAGGCAAGTGAATCTCTGTGAGTTCAAGGCCAGGCTTGTCTACAGAGTGAGTTCTGGGACAGCCAGAGCTATTACAGAGTCAGGCAATAATGAATGAGTGGATTTATAGAGAAGGAAGGAAGGAAAAGTAGGTTTGTAGACATCCAAACAGGCATCAAGCAAAGGCAGCTGTGGTTATAGTTTCTTCTTTTTTTCTTTTCTTTTCTTTTTTTCTTAGCCACCCTAAAGCAAACCTCTGCATATATTTGTTGTTTCTTTTTATTTAAGAAATTGTTTATTCATTTTACATACCAGTCACGGATCTCCTCTTCTCTCCTCCCGCCCCTCCATCATCCACCCCACCCCCCCACTCTGCCACATTATAGTTCATTGTACTAGTCACATAAGATTTGAATTTTCTTCCCAATTAAGAAAAAAAAAGAAAGAGGCGTATCTTAACATTTTTTGTTGCATTCACATAAATGTTATTCTGTGATGTAGTTGAACTCTTAAATTAGTGTAGTGTTTTAGTAAATTATCTGAGAAGTGACTTCAGGTTTTTTCCTGTCCCACAAATGTACTTTTCCTTTTTGAGCCTTTATTTCCAGAAATGTCTTCCAGATCCTCAGTGCAGAGACCCTTCTGCCTCATCCCTGATGCCGTGATGGTGTGCTTGTGTGTACACCATTCAGTGTGCTTGTATGGCAGTGTCTGTGATGTGCCCACAGCTGGTGCTGTTTTCTCTATTGGACGCTCCACTCACTGGTAACTGAGCTCACACAGGACACACTTGGGTAAGGGACAGGACTGTGCCATGCACCCTCTCCTGACTGTCTAGCCCAGCCACAGGCAAAGGCTTGCATGCAGCCTGAGAAGTAACCTGTAGCTGGATTGGTTCAGCAATCCTCACTCATCCCCCAGTGAACAAAGAGAAAGGCTTACTCCCCACTGGTATCCCCCTTGATATCTACTTGAAGGTAGATAATCTCATCAATAGGGGTCTTCTGGAAGTTTCCACTAAACATTTGAGAATTTTTGTTAGTGACCAGAGTAGGCAGATGATTATGAAGCAGATGCATTTATAACATGACGTTCGGTGAGTTGACCAAACATGTGGACTTTTCTGCCTCCTTCAGAGGTGTTAAAGTGGCTTCATGTTGCTGACTCTTGAAGATGTCTGCATATCACAGCAGCTCACTACTGTCTGCAACTTCAACTCCAGGGAATCTGACACCTTCTTCTGGCCTCCACAGGCACCCTCACCCACAGAGGGTTATATGTAGATGGGGCATCCGGAACAGTTATGGATCCAATTCTGGGGCCAAGGTGTAGCAGGGTTTTCATCTCCATGCCCATCAAAAACTTAGTCTGTACATAACAAAAGGCCAGGAAGGGATAGGCACATAGAGGGTGGAGCTTAAACTAGTGGGAGCTTCATCATTAACTAGTGTTAGAAGATGGAATAATGTTGTCAGTGCCACTAAGTCTTAAGCATTGAATGAGATAATACTACGCAGGTACTTAAATACTCTTTGCTCAATCAGTACTAGTTAATACAGCATGAATCCTAACCTAAACACCACTACTAGGCGGTAAGTCCTCCGAATGCTCACGCTCCTCCTACCGGAGCTTTGCGCTCTGGTTTAGCCTGCAGTAGATTGTGTTCTTGGTTTCGTTTGAGTTAGACAGACAGGAATTTGTGTTAAAGCAGTGCGGAGAAACAGATACTTCCTTCAGAACCAAAGAGTCACACCTCAGTTTTCTCTTGAAGTTGCATAGCAGAGAAGCAAATCCTTCTGCAGTCAGCCCTGCCTTTGACCACAGCCAGGGTGGCCTACAGCTTGCTTCTTGTGCTGTATTTCACTGTCTTGGACCTTACAAAGCGCTCTTCAATTTTCCATTAGTCTTCAATCCATAGATAACGCCAACATCACATTTTACATAGCCATTCCAATCTTCTGCATCGAGGAAGAGAGCTTGGCTCGTCTTTCAGCTGCAGCTGGAAAATTGAGTCGGCGGAGGCTACCCTTGACTCTGGCTGGCATGGGTATAACTGATGATTCCCCGGAGGCTCATGGGGAGAATATTTGGTTTGTCTTATCCTGAAGCATAAGATCCCACGAGGCAGTCATGGTTCCACAGTGGCAGCCTGAGCTGACTGAGCATCTGGGGACCTGTGCCCTCCCTCAGGGAAGGCCAGTGGAAAGGTCAGAAGAGCTCCTCTTCCCTCCGGGCTGGTGTCAGGAAGGGAAGATGGTGGGCTGATAAAAAGTTTTGTATGAGCTTTCCTAGGAAGGACTGAGATCGTTGTTTCGTACATTCAACACCACAGGGAGAGAAATAGGTGCTGTCCTAGCTTGTAGCCATTATTGCCTTGTTTTCTAATTCATCTTGAAGATGAGGAAACAGAGGTAGAGAGGCAGTTTCTTAAACCTACACAGTCAGATATTCATATATTCATCTATAAAATAGATTATAATCACCATCTTAGCAAAATCTACAGTTAGGCTTTTAAAACCATAGGCGAGGGTAGCTCCCTCAGCAGAAGACGAGCCCCCTGAGCTGGAGGTCTCAGGCTAATCTCCTTGTTAGGTCTCTGCCACATGATTACACAAATACGAAACATATTGGTGATATAGATTTCCTGTCTTTCGCAGAGAAATACAAATCCATGAGCAATCGAATGAATTATTAATGTAAGTTATGTCCCAACCTAGATGAGTATTTGGCGCTAACGATCTTGTTAGGTAACCGGTTGTTCTTTTAGCACCCCACCCTGAAGAGACCCCCTCTTTCAGTTTTTTTTTTTCAAGCGAAATAATTCAAGCTAAGTATCGGTTTTCTGAATATTTTTTTTCCCTTCTTTTCAACCTCTGTCTCACTGAGCAGAATTTCAATAAGCTAAGGGAAATAGATGTAATAACGGGCAACGCGTGTGTCTAACTCCTAAAAGCGGCTTTATTTTTTAGCTTCACAGTGTAATGAACCTGGGGTGCTTAGGGCTGAGTGTACAATAACAGTTCTCCCGGGCCTCCACTTGCACAGTTGTGTGGATTGTCAGGTCTTACTCTTCAGAAGAAATAGGAACAGGGCATCCCAAGCATAAGCCCCACTCAGGCAGAACTTTTCAACATGGCAGCCAGTACCTAGATGTACATGTATTAAAGAAATTTCAGTCACCTCAGGCCAGTGCTTTCTCCAAGTAATGGGTACTAGCAGCATATAAATGTGAAGCAGTTTTGGTAGTATGCTTACTTAAAAGGGGAGTAGAAGGACTGGCAAGATGGCTCAATGGTTAAGAGCACTGGCTGCTCTTCTAAGTGGACTAGGGTTTGGTTACCAGCATCCACATGGCCACTTAGAACCACTAATTCCAGTTTTAGGTTCCCAGACACCCTCTTCTGGCCTCTCTGAGCACTGAAAATACATGGTACATGGACATGCACACAGACCAAACATTCATACACATAAGCAAAAAGAAATAAACCTTTAACAAAAAAAAAAAAAATTAAAGGGAATAGTGTGGGTCAGGTACGACATTAAAATACCCAAGTGTCCTCCTAATACCATTATTTATTCATTGTGTACCTCTGAGAAAGACGGGGCTGTATTCAAAAAGGGATAAATACTGATCCAAAAGCAGACACAGGGACATTCCTTATTCCCTGATGTTTCCGATTCTGTTGTTTGTTTAAGGCTGAATTTATTTCTCCTAAGTAGGATCTTCAGAACCCAAGATAGAAAGGTACTTTAAGCTTCCCAACAAAAATAAAACTGAAATCTAACATCTAAAGTAGAGGGGTTCAGATTGCTCGGCCTTAGCTGGTGACTGATCACCACGCTCCATAGAACATCCGGCTGTTTGAAGACCAACTTTCTTTTCTTCTTACAAGGCCTTTTGTGTTGTTTTAGGGGAGTTTGTTTTGTTTTAAAATAGGCTCTTACCATGTGACTCTGGCTGAATTACAATTCACTATGTAGACCAGGCTTGCCTTGAACTTACTTCCCACCACAGGGATTCCACCACACCTACCCCATCTTGTTTTTTGTTTATTTTTGTTTTTGTTTTGTATGTTTTGTTTTCAGACAGGGTTTCTCTGTATAACAGCCCTAGAGCTCACTTTGTAGACCAGGCTGGCCTAGAACTCAAGAGATCCACTTTCCTCTGTCTCAGGGCTGGGATTAAAGGTGTGCACTGCCACACTCAGCCTTGTTTTCAAATGGAACCAGAAGCCATGGTTCTCCTGCAGTCAGAGCCAACCACAGCCTGCATGGTACCTTGGAAGACAAACCATTGCAAAGATGTTGCCACGGGACTGTTATCACCATGGGTTCTGTTGCTGGGCAGAACACACCAGGCAGTGGAGGCTGCATCTGTCTTCTGGTATCTCCCTGTCCTCTGAGCAGGAAGTTTCTGGTTGATTTTGTGCACAGGCAACATCTGGCAGGGAGGCCCAGGTAATCTGAGTGGCACACAACTCCATTATTTTGTAGAATGTTGAATGCCTTCATTCATCATTGCCATTTTGAAAAGACGTGTGTGTATGTGTGCGTGCGTGTGTGTGTGTGTGTGTGTGTGTGTGTGTGTGTGTGTCTGTCTGTCTGTCTGTCTGTCTGTCTGTCTTGGAGCTGAGGACCGAACCCAGGGCCTTGCGCTTGCTAGGCAAGCACTCTACCGCTGAGCTAAATCCCCAACCCCTTGAAAAGGCTTTTAAAACAAGTATTCCAGTACTCGTTGGTCTCATGGAAGCCTCCTTTTCCTGTGGCTTCTTCTTCCCTTTCCATCCACGCCCATCTTCTGTCTGAAATGGTCTCCTTTACTCTCCTGAGAGCAACTGGCTGCAGAATGCAGAACAGGCTCTGAGCAGCTTGTGTGGGTAGCAGAGCCAGAAACAGCAAGCAGCTCCTGGCAATCTAAATTGTAGAGTATCTTGTGGATGGACCAGTATTTCAAAGGAAGAAGGGATTTCTGTAAAACGCTGAATTATGAAGGAGTATTGATTGTGTGGGTAGAAGTATCTAGAAGAAGTATCTTTTGTCTAGACTTGTTATAATATAGAGAAATGTTCAAGTCAACTATTTATTCTGAGTACATATAACATGCCTGGTGCCTGTTAAAAGCTCAAATGTTACCTTTTTTTTTTCTTCTTAGACATAATCTCTCTGAAACTTGATATTGCCTGCAAAGTACTACCAAAACTAAGCAAGGTGAACCGGAATTGGGCTGATAGGCACACATACCCAAAATAATATTTTAATTGGCTGAGCTAATATTTGATCCAAGTTCATAAAAGTTTGAAGTCAGATAATTAAATGCAAATACGGTCTTCATCCCAAAGACGATAAGAATGCCTTTAAGCTAATATTTTTAACAAGAACTGTTCAACTGCACTCTCTTGTAAATTTTATCATACCTGAGGCGGTTTTCCTCATTCGATTAGCTGGAAAGCTGAATTTATCCCGAGGCAAACCAGACATCTAGTAGAGGCTAAACTCCACAACTGGAGCTTAAATTTGGCTTAATATATCCCCACTTGGATCTGCCTGTTTAATTCCCTTTCATATGATAACGTTGGTTTATTCATAGTCTTGACTTACCACCTGAACAAACTGAACCTCATATCTTATTCTAAGAAAATAAGAAAACTTTGCAAAAAACCACCAAAGTTCCTGAATGGAAATCAGATGCAAATGTGCCTCACAACTGTTTCAGGATATCATTATAAGAATGGAGATGTGGCTGTCTCTTACTCTGTGGGGACAGATGTTCTCAGTGAAAAGATACAAGGATTGTGACTCCCAAGGCGAGCCAAGGCTGCTGCAGTGGGGGACATTCACATGTGAAATGCGGCCCCCACCTATTTTTATCAAACATTAGACCTTGTCTGTGTCTGATGCACACACAGTTTTATTTGAAATTTAAGGGCACCAAGGAAATATTAAATAGTATGCTTCTAAATTCTCTCTTGCTTCCAAATATTCAGTCAGTTCCCATCCAGGGATCTCATTCTGTCTCACTCTCCCTGAATGTAGAGGTACTTGTTACTCATCACCTGACAGATCACCATGTGATCTGTTTGCTGGCTTTAAAAACCTCAGTGTCATACACCACTTTGTTCTTCGGAGTTTGTCCCTAAGGAGTTTGGAAATGAAATAGCAAATCAATGCAAAGATGTTAAAATGTTGCTAGGTATAATGGCACATCATCCCTTAGAGGCCAAGACTGAGGATCATGAACTCTAGGTCAGAATGGGCTACAAGATTGGACCCTATCTTGTATTTCTAAAAACACAGAAAAAGGGAAGAAATAAATGTACTGTGTCACCTGATACGATGTCCCTAACGTGACAACAAACACATCACCACTTAACAGCTTCACACAAATGCTTTCCGCACTGTTCATGGAACTCAATTCCTACAATTTTCAATCAAGTTGTACTTTTTCTAGAGATAACTTATAGGAGATGGGCTCTGCTATACCTGAAATTAGTTTTGAATTTGACAAGGCAGTAAACTTAGTAGTGAAACTGCTGTCTCATTTTTTAAAAAGCTCAGTAAATTCCCATCGCATTAGTTTCTCTATACGACATGTTCCTTGAAGCTTAATAGCAATTGTTAAATTCAGTAACAGGCACTGGGTGTTGGAGGGTATGCCTGTGCTGCGTGTGAAATAAGAAATGAGGCAGGCTTCAGGCTGTCTCTTTCCAAGAGAATGTGCCTAGCAGCAGAGACAAGAATAAGCCAAGGACTAATGGATCAAAAAGGAGAAAAAAAAAATAGAAGAGGAAGAAAATAAGAAAAGAAATAAGCTTAATGAGAAAGATATTCCCAGAATATTTAGAAGCTCTTGACACAAGCAAGGTCCATGTGTCTGAAATAAATACGCAGACACATTGTTTAACTTGACAAAGGCCAAGACATCATCCTAGGCTAGAGCTGGGCACGTTGCTGTCTTGCAGCTAACAGACAAGTGGCCTTGGAACACTCAGTGCTCTGATGGGGAAATGGAAGGTGCCACTGAGTCATTCCTTGACAGCGGTGTCTGCCCTGAGTCTGAGGATCAAGACCAGTTAGTAGGATGAAGGTGAAGGAATGAAGGAATGGAAGTCGGAGTTAGAGGGGCCAGCACGGGTCCAGGCTCAGGCCCATCTGAAAACAGTGGGTGAAATCAGACTGCAGAGGTAAATGCTAGATGAATGTCTTTAATCTTTAGCCCAAGGGCAGTAGCAGGCCATTGGAGAATTTCAGGCACACAATCAGATCCCCACTTAGAGCTATCCTTCTGACTGCCCTGAAGAAAATGGATTGGAGGCAGGCAGCACTGGGAGAATTGAGAACAGTTAAAGAGGTAGCTAAAGCAATAAAGGCAAGTTATGGTGTGACAGGAAGAAAAGGGTAGATTCCAGACATAATTAGGAAGCAGATGCAGCGGGACTTGGTGTGTGGGCTGGCAGAGAGGAGCAGTGACCGCGTCTCCCTCTGAGACTCGTGGTCTAGCCAGACATCTGTAATTGGATGGATACTGGTCCAGGAAAGACAGGAGAAGTTCAGGTTCAGAGCCCTGGAGATTGGGCTGAGTTGTAAACATTGTGAACTTAAAGAGCTCCCCGGCCATCTGGGTAGAGAGGGCATAACTATGCCTAAAGCCAAATGTATTTGGCAGCCTCCGGCACGGGCATTCATTGACAGAGCTGGTGAGGAGGCCGAGCAGGGAGAGCAGGGTGTCCTACCTGGAAGAGAGTCCAAAGGATTTCAGAAAGGCCACACACCTGGCAACACTCTCGTTGACTCTGTTTCCCCAGACAGTACAAAACATAATGGGGTTAGGGTGTGTGTTGCTGGCTGTTTAGGAAATAATTCTATGAAAAACAGAAGGCTGGTGTGAATTCAGTGTGGAAGAATGGCAGCCCGACAAGCTTCGGGGGAAAAAAGGAAGACAGCTGGGCGGTGGTAGTGCACGTGGTTAGTCCCAGCACTCGGGGGGCAGAGGCAGGCGGATCTCTGTGAGTTCGAGGCCAGCCTGGTCTACAGAGCGAGATCCAGGACAGGCTCCAAAGCTACATAGAGAAACCCTGTCTTGAGAAACGCCCCCACCCCCTCCCAAAAAAAGAAAAGAAAAGAGCGAAAGAAAGAAAAAAGAAGAAGAGATGCTAGTTTGGAATGTTGAAGAAACTGTTACATTTGATCATGTGCCAGGGGCTGTGGATCCAACTGCAAAGACCATGACTCTTCCCTTAGGGTTGCCTTTCTAGAAGATAAGAAAGGCAACTTTAAAAAACTAAAAACAAAAAAAACAAAAAAAACAAAAAACCTTTACTTTAGATACTAATTTTTAAAAATTACCAAAAAGACTTGATCCAAACTAACAAAAAAATACACACGTAACATAAGCCCGTCAAAATCCAACAATAGTGTATGAACACAGCATAAAATGTTCCAAGTATCAGATTCTGGGCAGTAGTCACCTGGTGGACCTCAGTAAAGTTAATGGGAAGAACACAGAGATGACCCACAGGCTACATCTCACATAAGCAGTAGACTGTGAGTATTAGATTATAGAAACCTATCTGCACTGTATCTAATTTCTTTTACTTTCCACGGTGCTAGGGCCTCATACATGCTAGGCAAGCTCTCTATCACGGCCTAGTCCCAGCCACATTTTTTATCTTTTCCCATTTCTCTCTCTCTCTCTCTCTCTCTCTCTCTCTCTCTCTCTCTCTCTCTCTGTGTGTGTGTGTGTGTGTGTGTGTGTGTGTGTGTGTGTGTGTGTGTGTGTGGTATACCATGTCATGCATGGTCAGTGTCAGGACTCTTGGTTGGTCATTCTTCTGCCTCATTCACTGAAACAGGATCTCTCCGTCAAACCCACAGTCCACTGATAGGGCTAGTCTTGCTGACCAGCTTGCTCTGGGAATGCCCTGTCTCCACCTGAGGAGGCTGGAAGTATAAGCTGTACACCATTCCCACTCTGGTTTGTGTGTATGGGGGTAGGGGTGGGGGTGGGGGGGTTGTTGCTGTTCTTTGTTTTGTTTTATGTAAGTGTTATTTTCTTTAATTCTGAGGATTTGGGGCACTTTTCTTTTTTCTTTCCTTTTTTGAGCGGTTTTGGGTTCATAGCAAAATTAAAACACGTGCAGATTTCTTGTTTTCCCATCCCTGGCCTCCCCAGTCACCAGTGCGCCCCACAAGAGCAGTGCGTGCGTTAGCTGGTGGAACTTCTTTGACATCTGAGTTACCACCCACGCTCATCTCTCATTGAGTTCACTCCTAGTGGGGAATATTCTGTGAGTTTACATCAACATGCTCAATACAGATTCCCATTATGTGTCCTGCAGCATCTTTCCACAGCCCTGGGGACCCTTTGGGTACCCCCTGTTCATTCTTGTCTCCTACTTACCCAGGCAGCCACCAATCTCTCATCATCTCCGCAACTCTGCTCTTCACAGAAAGTCATAGTGTCATAGAGTATTTTGTATTTTCAAATTGGCTCCTTTCATTAAAAGTCAGAGTTGAGGTCACCTGCATCTTTTTGGGGACTCCATACAAAGCTCATCTATTTTTGGCATTAGATCTGTCACTGTCTGAGTTATTAGTTGTGGGAGCACAGAGGGTCAGAAAATCTGAGTTTGCTTTACCTAGCAGGGCTGCATAATGGGATGATTTGACCATGGGCATAGTTACCAGGTTTTTGGAAGGGTCTACACTTGGCTGTATGGTGTGCTTTGATCTTGCAAGGGGGGACGTCTTTTGCCCCACCCATTGGCATATTATAAAAGCCCTTTTGAATAAACCTCTGGGTGACTGGGTATTGGTCTAAGGCCCTCCCGAAGCTATCCTATGTCTCTGTCTTTCTCCTCATCATCTAGGTCTATCTTTCGATCTAATATTTCCTCATTCCTCTCTCCTCTGACCAAGAACCCTTCAAAAAGTTGGAGAAGTTGGAGCTAGTCTCTCAGCAGACTCCCACAATTAGTTCAGTTACCTAATAACAGACATCTTGATTGCTTCAGATAATTATGAGTCAAGCTGCTATAAATATCTATGTGTGATATAAAATGTGGATGTAAAATTTCAGTTTAGCCCACTCCTTTTGTTAGTTGTTTTGAGACAGGTTTCACTGTGTGGACTAGACTGGCATCAATCTCATGCTTTTCCTGCCTCAGACTTTCAAGTGCTCGGTTATAGGTATGGACTACCGCACCCAGCTTCATTTTCAACTATTATTAAATGTAAGTTCCATAATGGTAAGTTAGTTGCTATACAGCCAGTCCACAAAACTCTTTTCATCTTGCAACACTAAAATTCTATGTCCATTAAACAGTAATTCCAAACCGCCATTCTTCTTTCTGAAGTTGACAAACCTAGCTACCTCATAGGTGGTCTGTCTTCTTGTCTGCAGCTTTTCCCCTTCAGCATGAAGCCCTCAGGACTCATTCATTCAGAATTCCCCTTATTTTCAAAGGCTGAATAACCTGCCTTTCCCCTACTCCCTACCCCCTCCTCTCCTGTTTCTCCAGTCTTCTGTTCATGGATGGGCACTTGAATTGCTTCTACTTTTGGCCACTGTGAATAACTGTCCAATATAATGTATTTTGCTATAATTTAAACCGGGGGGGGGGGGGAGGGGGAACACAAAATGAGGGGACAGAATGTTTTGAGAGGTATGCAAAGCTTTATAAAGATTGCTCCCAAAGTCGTCTTTGAGGAGATGACCTTAGCAGATGAATTGGGGACATGGCTCTTGCATGGGAGAGGGAGAGTCATCTGACGAGAGGACCACAGGTGGGTAAGTCCTGAGGCAGATGAAAGCTGTGTGTAGAGACAAAACAAAAGGCAAGAAATGTATGTAGCTGGCTGAGTGAGGCAGATGAGCTCTTGGGTTTCTTCAGTATATGGGATACTGCACTCAGAGTTCTGTACATGGTGCTCAAAGAGGAGAAGCCTGGCCTGTTGTAGCACAAGTGAGCTAGTTCAGAAACTTGTTACAGCTCTAAATTTATCCCCACAAAAGCTACCTTGTTTCCTCAAAAAAGGAGACAACTTAGTGCAGGTTGTTTTGGTTCCCATTTTTGAATAGTACATCATGTCAGATCACAACTATAGTTAGAGTGTGTGTGTGTGTGTGTGTGTGTGTGTGTGTGTGTGTGTGTAAAACAGTGTCTGAAATAATTTATAATTTTAGTCAAAAACTATTGTGGAAAAGTGAAGTAACATTCAGATATTAAGTGCAAAAGGAAGAAAGGAAGTAATGGGCTGTGGCCTAATGGGCTCTGCCCATACTTGTTTGCTAAAAATTAGAATTCAGTGTCTTCAAGTCTTACTTTCATTTTCAAGCAGAATATTAAAGAGTGTGGGTGACAATGGAGATCTTCAAGTTTTCTCAGTGTTCACAAATACAGAACCTTTGGTCCAACCTAGTGGCATGTCCATGTCGCCAGAGACAGTCCCAAGACTAGAAATGAAGGCACAGGGTCAGTCAGGAACACTCCTTCCAGCTGGAGCACAGTTGTCTCTTGAGAATGGGGTGCTTTTATTTTAAATTTTATCGTTGTGTGTGACATGTATATGTAGAGCATGGAAAATTATCATCAGTAGACAGCCTTGTGTACTCACTTTATGTCAGTTTCAGGGCTATCAGGCTTTCCAAAGTGTATCAGTTACTTTTGGCTGCTGAGATAAAACACCATGACCGAACTAGACCGGAAGAAAGGGTTTATTTTGTCTTATGGGGGAGGGTATGTTTATCATAACAGGGAAGCAGGGTAGCAGGGGCAGGAAAGAGATCACATTTCAACCCCAAACCCGGAAAGAGAACTAGAATGGAAGGAGTCTCTAAACTCTCAAAGCCCGCCCCCTGTGATGTACTTCCTCCAGCAAAAACTGCTCCTCGCCTCAACTTCCCCAAACAGTACCAACTGGGAGCCAAGTATTCACACACCTGAGCCTAAGAGAGACACTTCTCATTCAAACCACCACATGCAATGGGCCCTTTACCCACTGAGCCATCCTGCCAACCCTGGTGTATTTTTTTCTATAACAACATGGACAGAGGGAAGACATGGCTGTAGGTGACATTCTCCATGCATCCATGCTCCTTGGCCTCTGTATCCCAGCATGTCACACACAACATAAAACACCATGTGTGTTTGTGGTTGGTGCAGCTCAGACCTAAAAAGGGGCAGGGGGATGAAGGTAGTTGCCTGAAAAACTTAAAATTTGGCGGTGTTTCCCCTGAATGATCTTTTTCTCTATTTCTGTATGTTGTGTATATAGGTGCTTTGTCTGCACGCACACCTGCATGACAGAAAAGTGCCATCAGATCCCAAGCTACAGCTGTGAGCTGCCATGTGGGTGCTGGGAATTGAACTCAAGACCTCTAGAAGAGCAGCCAGTGCTCTTAACCACTGAGCCATCTCTCCAGCCCCTTGTAATCTTTTTGATTGAGAACGGAATGAAACCTTGAGTACTACCAACTTCTACTGTTCATTTTAGAAAATGAACTATCAGAGATTCTGTTTTGTTGTTGTTGTTATTCATGAAAAGCCAACCATAGGAAAAATGGCCAGCTTGATTGATGCTGAGAAAGACCATACCCACCTTCCACATGTTGCTGGAAGCAAGCACAATCTCCATGTCATCTGCACAGGAAAGTCATGCTTACTCAAAAAGGGAGGTTTTTACTTTTTAGTGACCCTTTAAAATGGGAAAGTTTTGCACATGAGAAAGCTGGCTCTGAGGAGTTGAGCGGCTTGTTAGTGGGACTGGTCATGAACTACATTAAACCACCCCTGTCATTAACTTTTGTTGAACTCAAATTGGACCGTGGGACCCTCGGTCTTTGACATTTTCCTGAAGCCTGCATGTAAAAAGTCAAGAGCACAGAACACCTCGGCACCTTCACAGCCTGGACGGACAGGGTTGGGTAGGCTTCGTTCAGTGATGTCCCTGAAGGCACCCTCAGTGGCTAGACTGTCTTTGGCTACAACTGATTCTGTTCACAATGGTCTGTGGCACTGAAGATGGTAACTTCTCTTTGGATCATCAGAAACAGGAGCTGATGCATTTCTGCAGAGGCACTAACAGTTTGGGAGGGGCATTCTGTAACATACAGTATACTTTCAAAACTCAACTATTTGGTGACCCATCTGCAGACTCGGGTCCTGGCCCTGCCAAAGGGAAGTCCTATGGTATGGACTTAAGGGTGATGGGATGAGACATATCTGCTCATAAGTGTGAAAGATCTGCTTTTCCTGGCTCAATCACTAAGCCTTGAGCTTTTTTCTTTTGAAAGATGAAAATATTGGCTGGTAAGATGGCTTAGCAGGTGTAGACATGCGCCTGGTGATATGAATTCCATCTATAGGACCCATATAAAAGTAGAAGAAAAAAGCATCTCCACAAAGTTGTCCTCTGACCTGAGCATGGACTGTGGCCCATGGCCTTCTCCACATCATATATACACACATGTCAATGGGAATATGAATATCTTCTCCATGAGACTAAGAGAATTCAATGAGGATTTTTTTTTTTTTTAAGAAAATAACTAGGCACATTGATATAGTGCCTGCTTAGTGTTAGCGTCTCTGTTATTGTCTGGGTCTTACTGACATCTTGGAAACCCCACTGAATAGCTCCAAGTCTGACTGTTATCGTGTGTGTCATGTCTACCTTCTTATAAATAATCCTTCCTAAGTGGTCCTTCTGCAGAGCCCACACAACCTCTTCCAAACCTTCTCACTGACTCCTGCACTTTCAGCCTCACACCAAGTCTCAGCTCTAGACCATTGGCCCCAACCTCTCTGCTGGATCTAGTCTGCCTTTGTATTTCTGGCCACCTCCCAATGTCACATGTGCTTCCACTCAGCCTAGGCCCCCCTAAACCCCTCACATCACTTCTCCCTTTTCATGCCTTACTGTTGGCTGCCAACTTCCTTGATACCTGAAAGGCACTGGGACCCCAGGTGCCAACTCAGTCCAAGGCCAGCAAGCAGTGATTTGATGCCTTTCGGGTCTGTCGTTACTCCCGTGACCATTCTGTCCCCAGTGGCTTCCAGTCTGGGCTCTTTAGTGAGCCTACACCCTCCTGTCCATCACTCCTGCACACACAGTTGCTTTTCTATTTTTTAGAAGAGTGCCCTTTTGAAAACAGGGGGGGGGGGGGCATTTCTTCCTGTGCCTCCAGTGTGCGTACAGCACTTTAGAGAAAATCCAGCCTGCCTAACACATAACCCTCTTACACCCAACCCGGTCTGAGCCATTCACTCCCCTCACACATGTACATTGCACTGCATCAGTGTTCCAAGGATGGATTCCTTCTGTCTCCTGTTCTGGGGTTTTGTGTATCAGGCACTGTCTGCAGGACGGTTTTTTCATCTCTCATTTAGTTCACCCCTACTCACCTTTCAAAACAAGTGGGCTAGAGGGAGGGCTCAGCGGTTAAGGGCACTGACTAGTCTTCCAGAGGACCTGGGTTTGATTCCCAGCACTCAGAACTCTTCAGGCTTCTCATCTCCACCAGAAGCCTTGAGCTCTGAGTTAGATGCCCATCCAGTGAGGTTCCAAAGTCCCTCTGCTTCTCTGTATCACATTCCCACTCTGAATCAGTGCATCATGTATGTGGGAAAGGCACGACATGCCAGAGCGCTTTGTAGACCACAAAGTCCCACAGTTGTGAGGGCCTCTGTTTCTACAAATGTAGAGTGCAATCACTTTGTGTATATCAGTGGTTCTCAACCTTCCTAATGCTGCAGCCCTTTAATACGGTTCCTCGTGGTGGTGTGGCCCCCAACCTAAAGTTACTTTTGTTACCACTTAGTAACTTTTGCTATGTATGAATTGTAAGGTAAATATAATATCTTTGTTTTCTGGTGGTCTTAGGCGACCACTGTGCAAAGGCCGTTTGACTCCGAAAGGGGTAGTGGCCCACAGGTTGAGAACTGCTGGTGTTTGTGTTTCTGCGCATAGCCCCTCCTAAGGGTTATGTTTCTTGTTACTTACTAATTTGCTTGAAGGCATGGAGTTGTGTGTTCAGGTTGGTAAAAGTAGCTCCTGGCTTACTAAGCATATCATTGCACATCTATCACGGCGCAGGGGTTACAGTGATGAGTTTCAGGGTTTACTGGAAACTGAGATGAGTCTGATTCTAGGCAGCTGCTCCAAAGACTCCTTCCCTCTCCTCTGCCCAGCCCTTCTTTTCCTGAGTGAATTTTGTTCATATAAGAACAAGCTTCCTCTCCAACCCCCCAAAACTTCTTACAAAATTATTTATACAAATTATTCAAATTCATCCCCTAAAACTACTTTTAGGACTTCCTCACAGAAAGTTTTCTCTGTCTCAAAAGAAAAGGCCTGCTGCTAACAAGCACGTGACAACACCTCTGTATTTGTAGCCTGTCCCCTCCCTCCAAAAGCTTCAAGGCAAAACAGTCCATCTTTCCCCGAGTTCTGTTTTAAAAGACTGTATCTCAGGAAAAGACACTTAGTCCTGGTCCCCGCCAGGCCCCTTGCTCAGCAAAAGACCCATCTTTGAAAGTGTGTGCAACAGTAAGGTCGCTGGCTGTCCCATGACAGTGACCAGGGAGGCTAAGGTTCATCTTCAGAGAGAGCCGAATCCTGCCCATGACAGAGGAATCAGGGCAGTAATGTATTCAAGAAGGCCTAAGGGTTCACTTCTCAATAAGGATGGAAAAAAAAAAAAAACACTTGAGCGCCCCACTGTGAGCTTATCGTAATGTGCTTCATAGAAAAAGTTGGTAATTAGTCCCTGAGTGAATAAAGTAGAACAGATAAGCGATTGGCACTTAGAGGGGAGCGCAAAATGCTCTTGCTAGTCATCAAATTTTAAAGGCTGTAAGAAGAGGTTGGGGATATGCCTCTGCCTGTTTACATACGGTCTCCAGCACAGAATTCGTACTAACAACTAGCGTTTTTTAAATTGTACGAGAATGAAGGTTATGTAAATGCCAAAGGAGTGCAGAGTACCAAATGCAAGGTGTTTGAGATCAGGTGGAAAATGCCCCAGAGCTGGTGGGAATTCTGCCGGGTGTCACTCTTTGCTTCCAGCTGGGGTTTCCCTGCTGAAATCCAGAGGTGTCCCAGTGCTGTTAACTGAGGGAACTCAACTGCAGGTCTGAGTACTGCCTATTTAAATTGATTGCATTTGTAATGTTCATGAAAGGAGATGAGTTTATGTTTAAAAAAAAAAAAAACTAATTTAGTGGTTATTGTAGCAATGCACTCAAGTTTTTTAACCTTTCCTAAAGAAAAAATACACACAAACCACATCAGAGAAAATTCCAGGTTTCCTGGGAGGAGGTATTTTTGTCCATCTTTTGACGTTTACCTTCTCTGTTGCTTCTAGGTCCTTATGAGCTCTTCTCTATAGACCTTTTAGATTAGGTGGGAAAACCAAGGTTTATCTGCCAGGCCTGAAGACCCAAGAGACACAGGACCCCAGCGGGGAATTGTAGTTCCCATGAGACTGCAGGCATGGTCCCCATGGCAACACCAACCAGGGAACCGAAACCTTCATTGGTAAAACATGTAGAGCAAGTCTTGCTATTTGGACCACAGTGTGATCTGACTAGTGAACATTATGACCTTTAAAATACTTTGTTACAGTTTAAAATATATATGTAAATTTTCGGCAAAAAAAAAAAAAAAAGAGAATAGTTTCTAATTGAAAAGGAAAGCAGACTGGCTCACAGGATCAGGAAAAAGGTCATCATTTCACAATCATAATCACTTTGTGAAAATACATCCACAAACGGTGTAAAGGACAGTAATTAGTGAATTTTCTGAGGATCCCTTGACGGATGTGTGGTCCTTATCCCAGCAGCTTGCAGTCTCTGGAGGGAGATGATGGACCATTTTAATAGATGGAGGCAGTTTAATAGCACTCAGGGCAGGCAAGAGTGCGACAATCCAGCAACTGCTTGCCAGCAAATGGGAGCCAGTTCAACATCGCCTCGACTTCCCCTTCCTCCCTCTGGGGTTCTCGCTATGTGCTCCAGGCTGGCATGGAATCCACAATCCTGCTGCTGCTTCCGTACTGAGATTACACATGTGTGCCACCGTGCCCGGCTTTCCTGTGCTTTTAAAAAACATCTTACAGTTTATGTACCAGGATCTTTGTCACCTGCATAGACAGAAGTCTTTGGGACAATTAACAGCATGCATTTTTTGTTTGTTTTTCGCCTTTCCTGGAACTCGCTTTGGAGACCAGGCTGGCCTCGAACTCACAGAGATCCGCCTGGCTCTGCCTCCTGAGTGCTGGGATTAAAGGCGTGTGCTTCCAACGCCCAGCCTAACCGCATACATTTTATTATATTTAATGGTAAATTCATTGCAGTAGCTTGGGGAGATAATTTAGTCAACTGGTCATTCAACCCTAATTGAAAGGGATATATATTTGGCCAAAATATGTGGAACCTATGTACTTTCCTCCTATATGGAAAACTGCAAATGTTTTGAACTTTTCTGAGAAAGTACCAATTTGGACCAGTATTCTCAGAAGTTAGCCGTAAATGATAATCTTAAATTTTTCAGTGCTCATTTTAGAATAGTAGCAGACAAATACGCTTGTTTTATATTTCATACTGCTCAAATTCCTACATCCTCCCTACGGGTCTCCGACTATTTCCAGCTTTTCCGCCTCGTACGAGTCCTTCACTGTCTCGTGAAATGAAGTGTAGTTATCGCTCAATCACATAACTTCATATAGCGTCCTCTCTACTGCTGAAGAAGAGCACGTTGAAGGTATTTCTAACCGTTTACATTTGGCAATTTTGAACCAAAAACAACTCTAGATCATAGCCATTTTTCTAAAAGTGTTTAAGTAATTGAAACTCGCTTTACAAATATTCCACATTAAGATGGCAGTATCCGGTTGGCTGTAAACTGCTGTGTCAAATGCCAGGTGCCGCAGCACACGGTACAGAGCTTGCCGTGTAGCATGTGTCTGGTTGTCCCACTTAGTAAGGAAAAGTGTTTTTGCACCTCCCATCTCTCACTTTGAGCTAGGGTTTGGTCTCCAGCTCCATGTTCTCTATCTACTTCTTGACGATTCCTCACTGGTTTGAATCTGGGCTGGAGACTTGGTAATAGAGGAAAACTTCTGGTACAGAGTCAAATATAAACACTCGGCTCCTCCTGAACACAGTTCAGTGGCACACGTAAGGCAGCCTCGTTGACACAGACAAGAGGCACACAGGCACCTAACATATTCGCTGTGAGTTACTATGGTAACAGTGACCTTTCATCCAGCACATTTAACCTTTTATTCATTTTCTTGTAGTATTTGGTTTACTTCAGAATGTTATTTATTTCTGCCCAATTAGAAAATAAAGGATAAGGATGGCTGTGTCTGTTTACTCTTCGTGAGGAGTATGTATAAACACATGCACATCTGTATATTTTTTTCCAGCAGCTTCTATACACACATTTCATATAAGAGTTATACAGTGATCATGAATAAACCCCAGAAGTGAAATTCCAACATTCCATCTTTCCCTTGTCCATCATCTGTGTGTATTTGTGTTATGTGAGTCTGACTTTTGTGATACTGTGTCTTTCTTGTTCAATATGTAGAAGGACCTCTAGGTCACATAGCTTAAAACTGGATGATCATCCGGAGTTAGGCAGGTGAATTGCCCATGTCCAGCTTCTTCATGCCCGTGACCCAGGACCAGGGGCATAAAAAGAGTCGGCCTTATGAAACTGCATTCAGGTTAAAGAGTACCAAGCATCCTGGCTTGTATTCTGCCTAAAGGATAAGGCTTTCATTTGATAAAGATCATTAGTCACTGAGATATGTATTTGAGAGAGTTCCCAGTAGCGAACCTTCAGCTGGCAGTCACTGGAGTGTACCAGATGGTTCATTAGCATAGGCTAGACAAGTCAAAGGCTTTCAGAATCATTTAGAAAATGTCAAACAGAAACAAGAACCTTGTCACTTTTTATTAAAATTAACTACATCACACCCTGGACACAGATTTCACCTTGGGTCAGAAAAATTAATACAGAATTATATGAATTGTGTAATATACTGGTTTAAGATAGGTCTTTCTCTAGGGATTCATTTGCTGGCAATATATTATGATCCCTCTACTTTAAGAATCCTCAAGCCTTTCCTTTTGTAAGATATGAGAAGAGTTGACCTTGCTCAAAACCCATTGGTGTCTAATTGATTTGAGGTATATGTAGAATTTCAACAAGACCTCCTCGCAAAGCTCTTTTGTCGATCCTTTTCCCAGGAAGCGTGGTACGCGGGGCTTCCTTACTATTCAGCAGCATCTAAAACACACTGTTTCTCAAGAGGAAAAGACAACCATTAACTGAACATTGCTTTAGTCAATGGGACTCTTAAAGAGGAAAAAAAAAAAAAAAAAGCAAAATCACGCCATTGAAATCTTGTCTTTGTTTTTTTAAATGCAGACGTCAAGAATCTTGAGAACTTCCAGCTGGTGGAAAATGTCCAGGAGCAGGTGAACACTGCCCTGATGGACTACATGGTTTGCAACTACCCCCAGCAAACAGAGAAGTTTGGACAGCTGCTCCTTCGACTTCCGGAAATCCGGGCACTCAGCATGCAGGCGGAAGAGTATCTCTACCGCAAGCACGTGAACGGGGATGTACCCTACAATAACCTTCTCATCGAGATGCTACACGCAAAGAGAGCCTGAGTGGCCACCCCTGGAAGCTTGCTCTAGGAGCAGAGAGACTGGAGGGAGAAGAGGAGGAGAAGGAAGGCAATGTACTCTGAACCGCTCCAAGCAATGCTTAGTCAAATGTGGGTTAAAGATACTGAATTTTAAAAAGCATAATAATCAAATACTTAATAGCAAACAAATTGATATGTCAGGGTATTTGTACTGCAGACTGTGAATCAAAGGCTTCACATCTCCAAAGGATTCATATGAAAGACATTGTAATGGGATGGATTGAACTCACAGAGTCCAATACCACATCAGCATAAAAATGGACAGAACAATTCTTGTATATTTAAACTGATCTGTTATTAAGGAATTCAGCAGTTGATCAGTGTCATTAATTGGACTTGTCCATGGTGAAGCTGCACATCTCCCAAACAAAGACTACACGGGCTGTGCCTTGGCAGCCCCCCTCTCCCCCTCCAGAAGGCCCTACACCTTCTCACCTGTGAGCTCGGACGCTATGCTAAGGATTTTGTTCAGCCACACCCAGTAGTAGCTCCACTAAATCATGAGTTCTGAATGTCTGTCTTAAACCTGCCAACAGCTAATAAGAACAATGTATAAATATGTCAGCTTGCCATTTTAAGTATGTTCTGAAGTTGTTTTGTCCTGTGTTTGTAATTTAAAAAAAAAAAAAGCAGGCAGTATCCCTTCTCTCTATAAGTATTAGTTAATAAATACGAAAGGAAATCAAATAAATTTAAGCAAATACTCCTAGCAAGCAAGTTAGATCTTATTTCTGCTATTGTTGCTGAAATGTGGCTTTGGCATGGTTGGGTTTCATAAGAATTTTTGGCTAAGAGGCTTGTTAGTATACATCCGTCTGTTTAGTCATCAGGGTTTGTAGTTCATTCACTTAAAGATAAACCACTAAACATCTTTTGCTGGGATGGGATGTCAAATAGTCACAATGTAAGTAACCGCAAAGTCAAAGCATGTTAAGCAATACCACAGGAAGGAAAGGTTGAGCGTGAAGGCAGTTGACTCAAGGTTCATGGGTAGAGCCCCTCCTAAACTTAGGATGCAAAAGCAGCAGTTCTCATGGCCTGGAAAGACGGTAAAGTCGTCCAAATCTCCTACAAAGGGCAATGGTAGAGGGTGATAATGGCCTCAGCCATAGGTCAAAGTCTGCTGGAGAACAAAATTCCTAGAGGGCAGGGATGGCGAACACACCCTTCAAACAATGCTGTCAGTATTCAAGCGGGGATGGAAGCCTTGCCTCACTTCCTGGTCCTGAAAGGGAGCTGTGCAGATGTGGATCAGCAGTTGTTGAAAATAAAGTATTAGTACTTTAAAATCAAACAAAATACAGTGTTTACATTCTTTAGGTCCTGGGGGGAGTTAAGGGGACTCTGATACTTCAAGATAGCAAAAGCAGTCATTTTTTTTAGTGTTATTTTTAACTGGTTAGCAATTATTTTTAACAGGACTTAATTACTGTATGTCGTGAGACACTAAAATCAAGAATGAGACTCTCATTTCATCTGTAATTTGTTGAGATCAGCAGTACAATCACTTGTAGAAACTGTAAAAAAGTAAAAGTATCTCCCAGTCCCTTAATTTTTTTTTTCACAAATGTTTCTGGCTTTGGAATAGTTTATTTATATTGTATATCATAGTTTCAACTGTAGACAATTATGATGCTAATTTATTGTTCCTCGGATCCCCCTTTGTGTAAGATAGAGCCAAGACTGAAGAAACCAAATACGTGTTTATTACTATAGCATGTCTTCAAGTTAGTGGAACATAGTTCAGGGGTCTAGAAGGGTCTTAATGATGAAAACCATCCACCTGATTGCAGGTCTGGAAATTCCCATAATCATTTTGTGGTTTATTTAATATCCATTGTGAATCACATGACCTGTAGCTTTTTCTTGTTTTGAAGTCATCTTAACAAGACGGAATCTTACCTGGTTTTCCTTTCCAAACATTGTAAGTTGTATACCAAAGATATTAGTTTATTACTTCAGTGTGTACAAAGAAGATTATATTATTACATTTATTAATCACCTCTAATATCCATCGTCATGAGGGATGCACATTAGCTATGCTGGGCATTGACTCTCAGTGTTTTATCTTCATGGTTCAATGAAGGATGGAAAGTCATTAATCAGAGCTCAGATCCAAAGCATTAAATAAAAAGCATGGCAGTTCCTCCCAACTAAAAACCTAGTTGGTTAAAGGCACATGGAAAAGGAAGGCATGGTGTTATCAGTGGTTAATGAGAGAGCTCAAACCTGACTGTCAGCGTGGGTAGAAACAAAGAGGATGGTTATTTGGAGGGTTTTTAACATTGAAAAGAATCCATGTTTCCTTATTTTAAATATTGTACTCGCCACTGAATATTAAGCCTAAAATTGTCAAATTTTGCTATGTTGTTAACCTGGTAGCTTTTACCCCAAGACTGGTTAGAAAGCCAGGCAACAGCCACATTCATGCTGAGGACGGAAGCAGTCAAGCAGGTGTGGGCTAGCATCGGTGTTCCTTTCAGAGCTGGCCAGTTGTCTAGTGCCAGTTTGTAACTTATCAAGACAGGAGTTGCTAATAAAGGCAGACTTGAGTGGGAAGGTCTTCTGCTGCGCTGAGTTTCCTGTAAACAGACAATCTGTACTGTCTGAATCTGGGTTCTGGCTCTTCTGCCTCTGCCTTGGACTTGTATCCATGCCGTGTTCAAGAGTGTGAAGTTGGTTACTTGTTGACGTTTTCTTACTGTATCAGTGAAATACTAATTGTCATGTCGGTTCTTGCCAGGAATTTCTCAATAAAATGGATTTTTTTTTCAGTATTTCAATAAATATTGATATGCCCACCTGGTAACTTTTAAAATCCTTTATGTTGTCCTTGTGTTGGATATGAAAGCATCTAGTAATTAAATAACAGGCCTAGGAATAGAATCTGAAGAATGTGTGTAAGGCTTTGGATGTCTGCAGATAACCATAGTTCCAACATAAAGTGAGATGTGCCAATTACTGTTTTAAACAGTTGACATGAAATTCTTAATCTAACTTTTTGTCTACCAAACAATGTCCTAATAACTTTCCAAATTGCCTTTTAAGTTCAGATCCTCGGAACAGCTTCATTTTAATTAAAGCTCTTTGAACAAACCAATTCATTGGTCAGAGGAGGATTGTGTTGTGTTTTGCAGTTAGCAGTGCTGGAATCCATGGCTCTACTAAGCAAGCCAGGATTTCTGCGCTATACCCCTGTCCAGGGGGAGCACTTAACAGCCTTTGCCGATCTCTCTCTTAGCAAAGGTGCTGGGCATCAAAGGCAAAGAGAAAATCAGGTATCATTATGTATCTATCAACTTAGAACCAGGGGCTAGAGACATGGCTCAATGGTAAAGTACTTGTACAAATATAAGGATCAAGATTTAAATGCCCAGAACCCAGTAAAAGTTAGGTAGACAAGGCATCCTATCTGTAACCCCAGTTAGAGGGATGGACAAAGGATTCATGAGACAGGCTAGCTAGCTAAACTAGATTCAGAAAGTGGAAAGCAACAGAAGACAACCAAAGCAACCTCAGGCCTTCATATGCAAACACACAGGCATACACACCATACACACACACACACACAGAGAGAGAGAGAACATTACCCTCAGAACCCTAAAAGGTTTTTTTTTTTTTTTTTTATTCCCTGGAGTTTAACCCTAAAAATAAAATGTCTAAAAAAATTAAAGAAATAGGCCTCCTTCAATACTACCCAGCTTTCGGAGACACTCAAAGCCAACTGAGACAGCTACAAAAATTCATTTTGGAAATAAAGCACATATATAAAATATTACAAGAGTCACAAACCATTTAATTATAAGACATCAACAACTAGCCTCCCCTTTCCACTGTGCCCTTCTCATCCTCCACCAGCTAAGGCAGGCAGGGTGCCTCCGTCCTGTACCAGGCATTCTAACATTTATAGGATACTCCAAAAAGTTAGCAGTTAGATGTATCCACATGTGCACATGTGCAGCATGCAACTGAGATTTTTAAGCAACTAGACTGTTCTACAAATCCCACCTCCCCTGTCAGCCCACAGGAAAAAACAAAACAAAAACCTAAATGAATCTTTGCATGTCCAAAACATGCAAATATATATTCATGTTTAATTGAACTGTGACTTACACCTTTCTTACATGTGTGTACCCAGGTTATCACCCAGATCAGCTGAGGTGAGAACATTGGGTTTTTTTAATGTTTTTTTTTTTTTTTTTTTTTTTTTTTTAAAGCAGGAGAGTTTCTCCAGAGACTATTGGCAGCTGGCAGAGGTCATTCTGACAGAGACAAGGGGCCCCAACTTCCATCCTTAGAATAACACACACCAAGTTGCTAAATCTACTGCAGCCCAAGGCGCCCAAAGGCTGGAAAATGACTCATACCAATGGGCGCTTGGTTGTTCTGTAGGATATTCAAAATAACTTTGACGGGGTTTGTACCTTTAACTAAGTTTGACATTCGGTTTGAAGCCATCTCTGATGTATATTTTTATGAGAACCATGTGGAGACTTTGTTCACCAGAACACAGGTCAGAAAGCTACAACACTTAGTGATCTTGACATTTCCCTGGAATAATACAGACCAATTTTCCTTAGTGCTGAACAGGAAGTGTACAGTTTAGTCACTCAAAATAAATATTCTTGAAGAAGTCTAACTGCTTCATGTAAGCATTTGTTTTAGGTTAAGTTGGGAATTAATAATGTGGTGAGTGGTGTCGGGCGATGCTTGTGGTTTTGTTTGAAGAAGAGCCTTCCATGTTTGCTGCTAAGAAATGGAGGGTGGCAAAGGGGGACGTTATAATTAGACTAACTGCGGGGCTTGAAGCTGAACCTGGTAGGATGCAGAGAACTGGACTCTACCTGTTCCATCTTTCAGACCGGAGGCTGCATCAGGAGCTCCAACTACTCCCCAGTCAAGCTCCCAACTACCTATAGCACATCAGGTTGCAGATTCTCACTAAGACCCTATTAGTTGAAAATAACCAAGGAATGTCGCCAAATGAGGTATAGACACCTAGTTAGTTGTTTTAGCTCATCAACTTGAGAGACGATCACCTGTGTGCGAGCCAGTGCCATCCCCCATCCTCAGTGGCCTGGGACATCCCTCTGAGGGTGAAGCCCAGCTCCATTAGCTATGGCCAGGTTGGCTAGAGTTTCCCTGCACTTCTGCACCAGGAGCTGAAGCCCTGCCAGGTTTCTCAGCCACAGTCCTCTGCTCCGCGTCAGTGCCCCTTCTGGCCTGAATTTATGCGACAGATCCCCGGCTAGACTCCTGTTGTTAGTCCGTCCATTCTCAACCTCACTTCCGTACGGCAGCCAGCCCAATAGATTCGCCCCAATACAAACTTCCCTCACTAGGGTCAAGGCCTTTCTTGACTTGGCCACTCCTTGCCTCCCAGTCTAGCCTTCCCAACCCCACCCAGCCTCAGCCACAGAGAACCATGGCTGCTCTGCCCATGCACAGGCTGGTCTGTCTTGCTTCTATGCCCTTGCACACTCTTTCCCATGGCAGGAAACATGTCTGTCCTTATCTGGTGCGACTTACCTGAGCCTCACACCTCGGTGAACTATGTCTTAGTTGCATGTTTGTTTGCCATATCTGACCCCTGCCCTCACCTAAAAATAAAAATAAATAGGCACATCAGGGCAAGTGCAGTGACTCAGTTCTTTCTAAACCTCTGCCTCAGTGCAGACATTGAGAGATCCATCCCATAATTTCCACACAAAAGAAATTAAAGCTCCCTGTCCCCAGACCACATTAATCCTTGGGCTAGTTCTCTAAAACTTAAAATGCCAGTGATAATTAACAAGAAAAGATGGGGGTGGTCTCTGGTATTTGTTGTCTGTGGTCTTTCTCTGGGATGGGGTGACTCAGACTTTTTATAGATTCCAGCCTGTGATCAATGGGCCCCATTGTTTCTCACCTGTGGAGAGATGGTACCTCATGGCAGAAGCACTTCATGAGGCAACTGTTTACCTCAAGGGCCAAGAAGCAAAACAGATAGGAAGAAGCCGGGGCTCACAGTTCTCTTCGGTAAGCTGGGGGGCTCCTGCAAGGCCCCACCTCCTAAAATTCCCATCACCCCAAGGACCAAGATTTTAGCCCACAGGTCTTCAGGAGACATTCAAGATCCTAACTGCAGCAGTCCTCATTTGCCTCAACTTGGACCGTGCACATCTTAGTGGAGCACAGATTGGGATGACCTGGTGCCCATCCAAGATGCCCATGTGCCCCAAACCTCATATCACAAGGGTATTTCATATCCTTTCAAGGGCAACTTACTCCCGTTGCTAACTAATGTATGACTTTTCCTGGGAAGACACGAGGAAACACAGACCACAGAAACAATCCTGCCGTAGTCTACTGGAGAACCAGGGAGTTTACTGGGGTGTCAGGAGCCTGAGAGGCTCACGGGCAGCAACATCACTTCAAAGCCCCTCTTACTTTGTGAGACTACCCACCCTCAAAGCTGCGTTCTTGGAGCTCCCTGGCCAACTGGCAGTCAGCTCTATCTAGCTCTTTTGGGAAGGAGTGTAGCTGGAGTTGTCTCTCTAGTCCTGCTCGGGCCCGAGGTCAGGACAAACCTCTCTCATCTGACAGTCCTGCAGCTGCTTGGACCCAAGTAAACACACAGAGACTTACATTACTTATAAACTGTATGGCCGTGACAGGCTTCTTGTTATCTAGTTCTTACATTTTTTTTTTAAGCATAGTTCTTATATCTTAAATTAACCCATTTCAATTAATCTATAAGTTGCCACATGGCTTTTGGCCTTCTGGTACTTTTACATCTTGCTTCCTCTGTCTCTGGTTGGCGACTCCTGACTCAGCCTTCCTCTTCCCAGAATTCTCTTCTCTGCTTGTTCCTCTATACTTCCTGCCTGGATACTGGCCAATCAGCACTTTATTAACCAATCAGAGCAACATATTCACAGCATACAGATATCCACAGCAAAGGAGGGTTTGTCATTTCTGGAACTTATGTCCAGTAAGTTTCAAGCTGCCTCCCTCCCTCCAAGAGAGAATTATTTCAATGTGGGAGAGCCAACCAGGTTGTTTCCACTGTTACTGTGAAAAATGTGCCTAATGAATAAGCAACTTATGGGCGAAACCATCATTGCAGGGACCTGAAGCGGCTGGTCCCATTATGTCCACAGTCAAGAGCAGAGAAACAAATGCATGCACATTGCTTAGCCAGATACTCTGACTTAGTCCAGGGCCCAAACTCAGGCAATATTGCTGCCCATCTTCAGAGCAGGCTTTCCCACATCAATTAAGGCAATCATAACAATCCTCCACAGGCCAACCTTGCTTAGAAAATCCCTTATGGAAACTCTCTTCCCAGTGATTCCAGGTTGTGTCAAATTGACAATTAAAACTAACCATCACATGCCCACACAACATTAATCCAAGGAACTAGGCAGTGAAAATAACGTTCTGTTTACACAAAATGGCCTACCATCTGAAGAAAGAGATGTGAGAGGGACTAGAATCATATTGTGTGACCCCAGAGAGGAGAAACCTGTCTGAGGAAGATAGGCAGGTACTGCCATGAAAGATCATATACAATACAAAACTTAAAACAAAAAATGCTAACAATCAAAGTGGTCCAAAACTTAGGCCACCTGTACTAGAGGCCAAGATCTTCCAGAAACTGTTCCACTCAAGGCCAGACAGGACAAGAGTGCTGAGAATGTGACGCTGCAGGGTGGCTAGCCAATACTTGACCCTCCAAACCTGGCAGTGCCTAATTCCAACATGGCCAGACAAATAGCTTAGCCAAAACGTTAAGAAGAACCTTTCCCTCCCACCTCCAGGGACAATCTGCCTGTACCTTTCAAGTTTGCTAGAATGGTGCTATGCCAAGTATTGAGAACCAGTTAGTGAAACCATGAAGCTCACTTCAGTATTTATAACATAGGAGAAAAGTCACAGCCTGTGAGATGCAGGCTGATTCAGCCTCACAAATAGGCAATAGTTAATATTCTGGAAAAGAAAATGTGTCTACTCTTTGAGGAGCTATACTTAGGCTTTCCAAACCCTTCTACATGGAGTTAGAGATGGCTCTCAGTGATGGAGTTGGATGCCCTGAGTTGGATCCTCAGTTCTATAAGCAAAACCTACTTCTCTGGCTTCTGTTGTCTGATGAAAGATTGCCCACCCTTATGGTCCTCTCCTCATACATAGTCTGAAAGGGTCAAAAGTATCTATTCAAACATGAAAGGCTAATGAAAGGGTTTGGATGCCCAACACCCACATAAAAACTGGACATGGGAACATGCACCTATCATCCCAGCACGGATGGGGACCCTGAAGGCGAACCAGCTAACCTAGCCAGCTGCAATGAGCTTCTTGTTTAGTGAAGAGATCCAGTCTCAAAAGATGAGGTGGAAAATGATAAGGATAGCCTAAGTCAACCCCTGTTCTATACACATGTGCGTGAATGTATCTCCTTCACACACACATGCACACACACACATATATGCACCACACATACATGCATGCAAGCACCACACACACACAAGCATTCATAAATGTACCACCTACACACACACACACACACACAAATCAAGCATTCATGAATACACTCTCTCATACATACATGTACACACATGCATGCACCACAGACGTGCCCATGGTTAATGAGGCCACGATACTTGCTCTCCCAGCCCTTCCTCCTAGCTCCCATATTACAAAAGAGAGCATGTCTCTCTTGTGCCACTAACGCCCACCATTCCTAAAAAGGTCTCCGGAGGAGACTCAGTCTGCTGACTTGTATTTCTCACTTAATAAGCAATGGCTGAGTATATCTAGTATTTCCCAGGTGGTGATCTCTCTGAGGAAATACACCGAATATATATTGAAGATAATTGATGATCGGATCTTATTTTAAGCAATGTGCTAAACAGAGTGCTGGGTATGGTGGAAAATTGTTCCTTGTCCACCAAAACTCCCTTTTCCCCGCTCAAAGCCTGGCCTCTGAAGACTTCCCTGTTCTCTGCTGTGTCCACGTGAGTAAGGCAGCGCTGTGGCAGTGACGTGGGAGCAAAGGTGAGGAGCGGAGTCTTCTCCTACAGTAGAGATGAGCCACATTCCCCAGCCAGGCCCCAGTGTGGACAGTGATCCCAGAGAATGGACACGGGGAACAACCACATGGAAGTCTCCCTGAACAACCTGCTAATATCATTGGGTCAGCTTTGGATGGGAGAGAAAAGATGGTTTAAGCCACTTTATCTTGGCGTTTCTTTTAAAAGCTTCAGACTTTTTTCTTAAGATTCATTTTAATTTTAAGTTCTCTCTCTCTCTCTCTCTCTCTCTCTCTCTCTCTCTCTCTGTGTGTGTGTGTGTGTGTGTGTGTGTGTGTGTGTGTGTGTGTACATGCACACACCTGAATGTTCAAGTGCAGGTACCGAGGAGGCTAGAATAGGGTATCGGATTCCTTGGAGCTGGAGTTACGGGCAGTCATGAGCCACTTTGATGTAGGTTCCCTGGGGAACCAAAGTCAGGTCCCCTTCAAGTGTAGAATATGCCCTTAATCACCAAGTTATCTTTCCAGCCTCCTTGGTCTTTATCTTAATAGACAAACATGATTTAACGCAACACAGCAATCTTTTGTATTTTAAGACAGACTAACCACATAGCCCAGGCTATCCTTTAACTTCCTATGTTCCTCTAGCTTGGCTTATAACAGCCCCTTCTGCCTCCTGAGTGCTGGAATCACAAGTATGCACCACCACAACCCCTCAACTCTTAGGAATTAGGCCGCTAAAGTTGGCTGTAATTTGCTAAGCCGGGCCATTACTAAGTGTCAGAGTACCAGGTCCTGTGTGACTGCTGAGCCTGTGGAGGCACTAGACAGAGCCTTCCCTAAAGCACACACCACCACGACACCCTGAAAAGCTGCTGTCCCTCCCTCAACTGAGAGAGGTTTTTTTTGTTTGTTTGTTTGGTTTGGTTTGGTTTTTCAAGACTGAGTTTCTCTGTGTAGCTCTGGCTGTCCTGGAACTAACTCTGTAGCCCAGGCTGGCCTTTGAACTCACAGAGATCCGCCTGCCTCTGCCTCCTGAGTGCTGGGATTAAAGGCTTGCACCACCAGCACCCCATGACAGTTTTCTTTACGGCTGAAAAGAAGCAACAATGGCAGGTAGGGTTTTTTGGGTTTTTTTTGTTTTTTTTTTTAATGCAAGCTGTCAAAATAAAAATGAAACAAACTGTTGCTTTTCTCAAGAAGAACTTCTAACCACAGCTGTCTAAAACAGCATTGCACAGGGAGAGTTCTAACTCAAAGCAGAGCCCTTAGCTCATATGTGCAAAGTCCTCGGTTCAATACCTATTGGTGAAATTATTAATGCCACTCCACATAGTTAAAAGGGAGGTTTATTTTGTGGGGTAACTTACAAATGAAGGGATAGGTTGCAGGGTCTGGGAAAGGTATGGCGCAGTCCGGTGGTGTTCTTTGGAGAACTCTGCTCGGTCTACCTCCAGCGTCCAGGGTCCAGGAACCAAGAGAAGCTTCTCCTCCCGATCCTGGGTCTTCAGCGTCCTCCCTCAGCCCCACCTTGTGGGTGTGACCATTACTGAAGCCTCAATGGGGGTTGGAACTTCCAGGCCAAGGCTGGAATGGCTACTCACTACAAATACCCAAAGTTACAAGATAAAATACGAAACAGGAGTGTGTTGTCCGGAGCTTTAAGAACACGCACAACATAGTCTGAGTCTTACATAAATGAGAATACAGAGCCAAGAACCGTTATAAATGTACCATCCCAATAGGAAATGGCCTTCTTTTCCCCAAACATGAGTCCTGATTATACTATTACTTAAGAGCGTCACCAACTCTCACATACCTAAATTTGATCAGTGGCCTTGGAATCACTTGAGAATGTCCTCTGTGCATGAAGTACTGGGGGACATGCAGATGGGAAGCTGTACTTATACTTAAGAAGAGAACACAGGCTACCTGTCATCTGGCTCACATTCCTCTGCCAGAGGAGTTGTCAAAGAACTCCCTGTTTAAAGGTTTCTGTCCCAAAGCTTTGACCCCCAGAATGAGTTAGGCCCACGATGAGATGTGTGCCACCAAGAGGGAAGGGGCTTCTATAAATAAGTGTGGAAACGCGTGCTGTGTCTCCGAGCTCTGGCACAACAGCTTTTATTTCCCCTCTCTTCCCACATTGTGGTCTCATATTGAGTATCAGATCTCTCTGCGGCCATTGTGTGGCCTGGATTCCTGCCAGGCTTCCTGTGAAATGTACAGCCAATGCTCACTTCTTCAAGCCATCTCTCTCAGAGATGGCTTCAAGTTGGGGGAGTGGAGGAGGCCACCCAGCCCTTTATCAGCAGCTCAGCACAGAGTCGGTGCCTGCCCATCCACACCTGTTGCCACTCAGGAACAAAAGGGTGTGGATGATTAACATGGACTGGGCCCTCAGTTCATTCCATCATCCCCCTCAGTTCTCACAGCCCCTCCCCCAAGGTTAGCATGATTCTAGTCACAGCACAGAGCCAACAACACGTTCCCCAGGTGTGTATTAAAGTATGCCTCTGCACATGCGCATGTATGTACACACAAAAATGTATACCAACTCTTCTGAAACAGTCCAGAAACACACCACCCATGCTTGCTCTCACCAATGCAGTAGGAACTCAGGGGGGCAGGCAGGGGGTGACTTCAACAGTAAAGGTCACACAGTTGGTAAGTGACAGGGCTGGGAGGCAAACAGGCCTCACCAGAACACACAGCCCAGGCTTCTAACCATGAGTCACACCCTTCATTTTTGTGTTAACAGAGAACTTAGGAAACAATACACAGGCAGAGGCGACAATGTCTACCTCTTTTTTTTCTTTTTTCTTTTTTCTTTTTTTTTTTCATTTCATCACCTGGCACCTGGGGAAGAATCTTCCCCTTTCTCAACCTCAGCTGAGACATTCCAGAAGCAAAGGGTGGAAAACATTACTACAGGTACGATTCACTGTGTGTGTTTCTCACACACACATACCATGTACGTTTCATTAACACTCACCTCTTGTGTGTTTCACACACGCACCCCTTGTGTCTGCTGATTTCCCTTTGATGCTTTTCTTTGTTTGTGTTTGGGGGGCTGGGCGGGTTGTTTGGTTTTGAGACAGGATTTTGCTATATCTCCTTGGCTATCCTGGTACTCGCTATGTAGACCAGGCTAGCCTCTAACTTAAAGTGATATGCTTGCCTTTGACCTCCCCAAGTACTGAGATCAAAGGTGACCATACCTGGCCCACTTTAATGTAAAGGGAACTTAAGAGAGGAGCTGGTTGGCTCAAACGCTGGAATGCAGGTCTGTGTCTAAAGTGTTACTGTCCAAAAAGGGTTTCATGGAAGGGGCAGTATTCAAGTATGGATGTTGCTTCCACAGGCAGGAAAGCCTGGATAACAGCTGCTGAGAGATGAGGCATGGGACCAGAAGCCAATGGAGATCCACAGAGAGAGAGAGAAAGGAGGCTAGAAGGCCAGCAGGGCCCGGAACAGACACTGGGATGAGCTCAAGCATGGAGGAATTGAAATGTTAAGAGGTGCAGTAGTAGAGGCTGGGGAGGGCACAGTTACAGGAGTGGAGCAAACGAGCCATGAGCTAGGGTGAACACGGAACAAGAAGAGCATCTCTGCTTCTGCCGTGAACACTGTCACTGTGCCATCTTGCTCTGGGAACACCGTGTGACCTAACAAGGCATCATTGTGTTTGAAGTTGATACCAAATAATTATAGTCAAGTGCCACATAACCACGTTACAGACAATATCCAACCACGGTCCTATAAGATTACATCATGTAGAGGCGTAGGTTGGAGCCATCTTGATCTATAAAAGAACATTTTGCATCATCCTCACAATGCATTACCCAACAACGCACTCCCTAGGTGTATATTAAAGCACGCCTATGTACATGCACATATGTGTCTATACCCACCCTACTGAAGCATCCCAGAAACCCACCCATGCTTACTCTCAGCAGGTGCAACAGGAACTCAGATGGTCCTGTTGGAAGCGTCCCAAGAAAGGGGTTTTCCATCTCCACTTTGATTCACAGTCCCCAAAGATGGCAATTTCCTGTTTTCCCAGCACTGCAGAAAAAATCCCCCAAATATAGTCCGATGTGCAACAAAGCCTCACACAGACCCAAAGACACAAGAGGGAACCCGACATGAGAGCTGGAGCATGTTGAAGTCTTAAGAAAAAGAGACTTCAAGGAAACTCGGGACTGTACAGATTTGACACATATTCATGTTTGAGCATAAATGCCTGGGAATGAGGAACACCAAAGCCTGCTTATTCTGTAGTCAGAAAACACTCCCTATAAATAATCTGTTTTCCCCTGGACTCTCAAGACAAAATAAAGGCCTGTGCCCTCTCTTTTGTCTCTCCATTAGCTATTTCTCAAGAGGCTGGGAACGGAAAATAGCTCTTGTCCCCCCATCGGTGGTGGGGGTGGTCTGTGGCATCAGTGGCACAGATGGGAAGGTCTTCCTTCAACATCAGTCGGTGTGTGGGGAAAGAGAGTGGCGGTGAGTTTGCCAACACAGGGGCACATCATCAGCTGTGTATCTGCTGACACCCCCAGAGATACTACAGGCTCACAGAGATGCATGGTGAAGGTAAACGCTCAAGTCAGGTGTCTGTGTCATCAAACCAGCGGCCATCCTGGTTGTTCCAGGTTGCCGACTGTCCTTGATGTCTTTGCTTGGACAATTTCGGACTGTACTCTTCTTAGACACAGGGAAGTAGTATTTTTGCCACTCTGTGGTCAGAAGTAAAGACAGCGAGGGCGGCGATCTTTCCTTTCCTTCCCACAGCCCACTTCCTCGCACATGGCCTGCTACACTTTCAGAAAGAACAAAGCTTACAAACAAGGTAGGAAGGGAACTCAGTAAGAACAATGTTTTCCGTGCAGGAGGACCTGAGTTGTGACTTCCAGCACCCACTTAAAAGCTAGGCACGTCAGCATGGGCCTGTGACTCCAACACTACAGGACAGAGGTTAAACAGATCCCCTGAAGCTTGCTGGCTCAGCAACCTTGCCAAAGGGGCGAGCTCCAGGTTTAGTGATGGATCATCTTTTAAAAAGAAGTAATGTGGACCTGGGGAGATGGCTCAGTGAAGAGCGCACCTGCTATGCAGATTGGCATTTAGAGTCCCGGACCTAAGTAAAGCCAGGCAGGAGTGGTCCTGTCTGTTTATCTAATTTGCAGGAGGAAGAGATAGGGGACTCCCTGGGGAAAGCTGACTAACTAGACTAGCTAAAATTAGTGCGCTCCAGGTGTAGCTAAAGACCCAGCCTCAGTAAAGTGGAGAATGATCAATAAAGACATACCATGTCAACTTTGGACCTGCAACTTCCACACATGCAAATGTGCACGCACGCGCGCGCGCGCGCGCACGCACACACACACACACACACACACACCAAACTCAACAGCGATGGGCAATGTAGGAGGAAGCAGTAGACTCTAATGATTCTCATTCATCTGACATCACTTGCCTGTGGCGTTCCCTCCACACCAACTCTTTGAACGGCCTTTTGTGCCCTTACTCAAGTGCTTAGTGAGCCAATGCCACCTGGTCAGAGCCCTGCAAATGAAGGAATGGTGAGATGAAACCCCTGCTCCTCAGAGCTTGAGATTCACAGGAAGAGGCAAAAAGAGGCAGAATACGAAACATGCGCCACACTGGCCAATGGTGTCAAGTGTCCTGATGAAATATAAAGCCGGATAAGGAGACCAAAGGCGACGATGTGGAGAGGGTGTGCCACGGGAAGGACCTGGCCATTAGGGAGATGCCTGCAGAAAGAGGGCGGGGTTCCTGCACATCGGAAGGGTTTCCCAGAAGGAGGATGGATGGATGCAGTGGTGCTGGGCCAGGGGCATTGCTGCCCAGGCTTGAGAAATAGCCAAGGGGCACCAAAGGGAAAGGAAACAGGGTGCTTCAAGGAATCATGTCAGAGGGGGAGGGGCATGGCACAGAGGGCATGGGAAGGGGCAGGGTAGGGATCTGGCACGTTTGTGGAAAAGGGACTGTGGGGCCGTAGGCTGGGTGGAGGGCCAGAGCTGGAAGCTGCCAACTGTCAGCAGCTGATGAACATGACAGGGACTGGGGGCCAGCAGGAAACATGCTGAGAGTATGTCAGTTTCCAGAATACTCCAAAGGAACACCCTGAGAGTTTGCTAGGACTGGACAGAGGGTTTACAAGAACCAGGTGATGGCGGGCCATTTCCTCTCTCGCACATAGAATATGGATGAGTGAATCCAAAATAAAATCCTGCATTAGCTTGAAGACACACTCAACAAAGGTGTAGACTGGCCATGGACCTGTGAGCTTGAGGCCAGCTGTACAGCCCTCCTCCTGAACCGCTTCCATGAGGACCTTCGAGAGTCCTCTGTCCTTAGGTATATTTCACTTGTCCCCATGGTCCCACACCCCTTATTTTCTTTTGTTTTTTTTGGGGGGGCAGGGGTAGGATTGTGTTGTTGTATCCCCCCCCCCTCGGCAGTGAATTTAGGGGCTTTATTGTGTAGGACAGAGGCCACACTTCTGCCTGCTTTATATTTCATCAGGACACTTGACACCATTGGCCAGTGTGGCGCATGTTTAGGACTTTTACACTGTTAATGCTGAGATCCCCGGCAAGCCCCTTCCTGATTTCTAAAGTCCTGAGTGGATGCTGCTGGTGTGAGAAAGCAAACATGCTTGCTTGTGTGGGTTAGCTTCTACCTCCCTGGCTCGTTTCACTGATATCTGTCTTGGCGCTTCAAACTGGCACTCCCCAGCACCATCAAACTTCCCCTCCCCAAGGGCTGCCCTCTCTGTGTGGACATTGCTGACCTCTCTTCTTCCCTGACTCCTGTCCATCCCAGGAGCTGCCAGTGCACATTCTGTGGGAGGCAGAGGCTAAGCTGGGGTGAGAAGTGCAGAATTACCAGGAGAAACTCTTCATGAAGGGACAGGGAGGAGGAGACACAGAGAACCTGCTACACCATAATATGGAGATATTTTATTTGTACTGAAATCTGATTTTTATTTGTGTGTTAATAAGTAAAGTAGCTTGGGGGTCAGAGCTAATAGCAAGCCATAGCAGAAGCCGGGCGGTGGTGGCATACACCTTTAATCCAGATCACATGACAGGCAGATCCCTGTGCGTTCAAGGACACAGCCAGCATGGAGACACACGCCTTTAATCTCAATACCAACCATAGAAGACCTGGAGGTCTGTACAGACAGGCAGTGATGAGGAGGTCATGTGGCTGGGTTTACAACCAATGAGAAGGCAGAACAGAAAGTCTATAAAAAAGAACAGACACAAAGGAAGTAGATCTCTTGCTGAGGGAAGGACAGGAGTGGCAGTGAAGGGTTTATAAGGTTTTTAGTGCTTAACTATTGCTCTAACCTCTTGGCTTTTAACTCTGCATTGGCTCTTCGTTTCTTATTTAACAAGATGGTTACATCTACACCATAAGGTTTAACACGCTCTAAAAGGAGGAGAAGGAAGGAAAAGGCGTCAGAGAGAAAGTGGCATCCTAGAGGCTCACTGAAAGTGTCACAGAGAGCCCATGACCAGGACAGCCTGGGTGAACGTGGCCTTGGCACTGTGGGAACCTTGAGCTGGCAGCCGAAGGTCCAGTAGCTAGGGGCTATTGGCCACCTGCACTCTTATCAGGAGGGCTACAGGTCAGGGCTGCCCCCAGACCCCAGCCCACAGGACCTTTTGAGAGAAAGATCGAATCAGCAAGAGGATTACAAAAAAGGGTAAAGGGTATACAGATATGATGAAAAAACTATATATGTTTATTAAATGTCATAATAGAATTCATTGTTTATAGCTGGGCAGTGATGACGCACATCTTTAATCCCAATACTTGGGAGGCAGAGGCAGGCATCTCTGTGAGTTCCAGGCCAGCCTAGTCTACAGATCCAGGACAGCCAGGACTACACAGAGAAACTTTGTCTCAAAACCCAAAAAAAAAAAAAAAAAAACAGAACAAAACTTAATTGTTCTGGGCCTTTAGTATACACTAATGAAAGAGAAAAAGTACTTCCCAGCTTCAACTTTGGGTATTAGAGCAAAAAAATATTTCCCTGTGTATAAAGCTGATTCCTGGATTATGAGGAATTACCAGAGACTAAAGACTGAAATGCTTTCATAGTTTTTATATGCACTGTTAAATTCCTTATCCTTGAAAGACAACAAAATTACTTTTACCATGCTATGTTTAATAAGACAGAAAAGTATACCAATATATTCTGCAACATTCTGAGTAAAAATCAAAATGTAGGGTGTGTGCCTACCTCTTAGGATGGCTGTTCTCCAAAAGCCTGGGGTGGGGCATCTCAGTGGTAAAGCACTTGCTGCTAGTTCAGCCCTAGTGCTGAGGGGGGCCGGGGGCAGTATGGAAGTTCCTAAATGAAGTAAAAATTGAGTTATCATACAGTCCTTCAACCTCCATTCTGAGAGTATACCCAATGATAACACTCAGACACCTGAGCTCCTGTGGTCATTGCAATAAATACACCATATACATACATACATACATATATATATATATGCATGCAACAATAATTAGTGAAACATGGGACCACAAATTTGAAAGCCCCAGAGGGGTACATGGGAGAGATTGGAAAGAGGTAAAGGAAGGGAGAAATGTTATAATTCAATTATAATCTCGAAAAATACAAGAAAATGGTTTATAAAAAATGGAGCATGGAAAAGAGAGGAAAAAAAAGTAGCTTGTTTTAACAAGTTAAATCTTCTTTTCCGGTGTCTGTAAATCGAATGTTGATGTCCTTTCTAGCAGATGCTTATACTCACACAAAAGGGCAAGCAAACAAATGTTGCAGAGTTTCCAGGAGACCAACAAAGCAGAGGTTACCTGAGGCGGCAGGAATGGGAGGCGCTGGCCCAGGAACACAGAGAAGGAGCCGAGAAGGAAGGACAAGTCTGGAATCTAATGTGTGGGCTGAGCACTACAGTTAGCAGCACTGTACTCAGGGCTTTTACCAAATGAGCAGGCTCCAGCTGGTCTTACAGATGGAGCACGAGGCATGGGCAGGCTCGTGTTCTTCACTGCAATAACCCTCTGCTCTTTGTGATCTCACGCCATGCCACACGTATACAACAAAATTTAGGTAAGGTCTTATTTATTTGCTTATTTACTTACTTATTTAAAGGACGAGTTGAAGAAGCAGATTAGGAACTAGTAAATTAATACAAAGAAAACCGGGGGCTAGAGAGATGGCTCAGCAGTTACAAGTGTGCCGTTCTTCCAGTGACCCCCAGTTCAGTCCCCAGCACCCATGTCAGGTGGCTCACCCCCCCCTGTAACTCCAGCTCCTGGGGGACCCGATGCCTGTGGCCTCGGCAGGTACCCACACTCATAGGCACATACATAATTTAAAATAAGGCAAATATACATAATTTAAAATAATCCAAATAAAAACCCTTTTCAAACATATTTTCAGAGCCAGGCATGATAATGCACACCTTTAGTCCTAGCACTCAGGAAGTAGGCAGATCTCTGTGAGCTAGAGAAACAGCCTGGTCTGCAGAGCGGGTTCTAGGCCAACCAGGGCTACATAGTGAGACCCTGTCTCAAAAGGAAAGAAATAGGAAGGAGGAAAGAAAGCAGGTAAAGCGTGAGCTAGAAAATGCATGTTATTTCCCATTTTCTGAATATTTTTCAATGACTTGGATCCTTTGCCTGGTGTTTTCGAAAGGGGAAAGGTTGTCACAGGTGTCAGCAGAGATCAAGCAACAGATGTTGCCTTTCCTGACTGTGGCCAGGGTCCCTAATCCACAGCCAGACAGCTAGCATGTGTCTTCCCACCTTGTCAGACTACACAAATCACTTCTCATCAGGTGGTGGCTCACACCTCTGATTCTAGCACTCGGGAGGCAGAGGCGGTTGGAGCTCTGATTTCAAGGCCATTCTGGTCTACAGAGTGAGTTCCAGGACAGCCAGGGCTGTACCCTGTCCCAAAACAAAACAAAACAAAACAAAAGTCACTTCTTGGTTAGACAAATAATTGGAAGTTAGTCACTTTCTGATTCTCAAGGAGAACAAAACTGATATAATTACCCTAATAAAGGGGATTTGAATTGAATTCACAGTCCGGAGCCACATGTCATAGACAGTTTAGTTAAATGTGTCCAGTTCCTGGGCCCACCAGGGTCAGCAGCACTGCCCAGCACTGAAGCACCCACATATACACTATAATAGGCAGACCTAGGAAATCTGACAGAAATCACACACCTGCTGGCTCTGGCCTGTAACACCGACTATTTAGGAGGCTGAGGCAGGGGGATCGCATAAGTTCAAGGCTAGCCTGGGAAACTTTGTGAGCTTCTATTTCAAAATAAATGTATTAAAGGGGCTGGAAATATAGATCAACAGTAGAGCACTTACCTAGTATATATGAGTGCCTAGGTTCAAATACCTTGTATGATATATATATTCATATATATGTATATGTATGTAGGTAGGTAGGTATATGGAACATACAGATGTTTCAATGGCTGGATTAGACATTTGCTATGCTGTCTATCTTTGGCTTTCTAATGGTAACTAAGAGGCACGTCAATTCATTGCAGCCTGGTATTTGTGTTAACAAGAGGAAGCTTTTGTTTTGTTTTGTTTTGTTTTTTGTTTTTTGAAACAGGGTTTCTCCGTGTAGTTTTGGTGCCTGTCCTGGATCTCATTCTGTAGACCAGGCTGGCCTCGAACTCACAGAGCCCCTGCCTCCCAAGGGCTGGGATTAAAGGCGTGCGCCTCCATCCAACCAGCGAAAGCTTTACCCTCTGCTTTACCTCACTGACTTCTCAGAGTCATTGTCTTACTCTATGTCTCCTGGGCCAACGCTTCCTCTACCCTTCCCAGGACTAGGGCAGCCCACCCTGCCCTCAGCCCTCTGTGGTTTTTCCTTCCCCACCATCCAGGTAAACTCCTCTCTTGTCCCATTGTTTCTTGCATGTCTATGTGGCTGCTTCTCTCTTCCCAATGTGCCCAGTTGTTTCTGTTTCTAATGCCTCTCCTTAAACGACCCTCTAAGAGGCTCTCAGTCCTCCGCAAGCCGCACAGCCATCTGAGTGTGCTGCTCCAGATGAACCTCGCAGTTAAGTGGTTAAATCCACACTCCTTAGCCTGCAGCCTAAGGCTTGACAGGTCACCTTCCAGGCTGTGACATTAGCCTTCCAGGCTGTGCTACTGGTTGGCTGACATCCTGGACCAGCGCTGCTGCAGCCCTGGCCTCCTCCACTCTGGTCTCTATTTAAATTAGAGTTCCACAGCAAGCTAATGCCTAAAAGCAAGAACACGTATTAGTACCTAATAAGCCAGTTTCCAGATTGCCTTTAGCTGAAATCAAGGGTACAAGTTGATTGATTCTAACATAGTTTCTTACCAGTGCACTTGGAGAGGCCCATTCAGTGGTGCTCAGAGAGTTCCCCATATCCATTATGCTGTCCTCAGCGGACACAAAGTCGGGAACTTTCTTGTATCAGGACAGAATGTGCAGTATTCCAATAATTAAGAAATGAAAAGAGGGAGGCATGAGAGAACTCTCTTTCGGAGAATAAGCAGCGCAGTCAGCCCCTTAGCCCAGCCCCCAGCTGAACGGTGACGAGCTGCATGGATCTGACCGGAAAGAGGGAAAATGTGAGGCTGCGCACAAAAACATTGTCTGTACGGTGTTTAGAAGATGCACATGCCTTGCTTTTTTACCATAACCTCATCATTTTTTCATTTTTACTTCTTTTGCTTCTTAATATAAGCTACATGTAGGTTAACCATTTAATTACCAGTCCTTTCTGTCTCAATTCTTCTTCTCAAAGTCACGTCTTTTCCATCAACTGGAAGGGAAAAAAAAAACTGTTTCGGACAGAGCCTGTCTAAGTAGTCCAGGCTAGTCTTGAACTCACAATCCTCCTGTCTCAGCTTCCCAGGTGCTGGTATGCCAAGTGGGCAGTAGCATGCTGCACTGACTGGCAAACTATCAAATAGCTTTCTAGTTCCAGAATCAGGTATAGGAAAGGAAGGGCGAGATGTGTCCAAATCACATGTGAAAGGATGAGTTTAAAAAAAAAAAAATAACAAAAAAGCTCATTCTTGTACCCGGAGGAAAATTCCAACATAAACTAGCAGGAACTGAGGAGTTTGGACAGTGCTTAGAATCCCCTGGGTTAATCTGTAACAGACAATTCTCATCTTTAAATCCCCCTAATGGCTCAAACTTGGTTGTAGTAATTATTTAAGAGCTCCTTGAGGAGGAGAAGGGAGATAAAAGTCCAACTGCGAGATCAAAATGAAAGGGCTCTAATTTCATGGGGATTTGCATAGCTCACTGGAGGGGAGAGAATACCAATCCCAGAACTGTGTTTCCAGTGTCCTTTCATTCCATTTAACAATCCAAGTAACGACACAGACTGGGGCGGGGGCGGAGGGCGGCGGCTACTGGATTTTCCTTCTTGATTTCTCCCGAGTTGGTGTTAAGTGGGCAGGAAGCTCCTCGCTCTCCACAGGGCAGGGCAAGGGCTGGCCCCTGCAGCAGGTCACCAGGCTGCACTCAGCAGCCTCACTCTCCTCCATGGCACAGGGGTGTCGTAAGTCACACTACTGGTGAAGCACAGGCTGGACAAACTGATTTGTTGGTACTTTGGTGACAGACCGAAATGAGTGGTCTAAATTTCCACAATGCACTGCAGACACGGCTCAATGGTTAAGAGCACTGGCTGTTCTTTCACAGGACCCAGGTTCAATTCCCAGCACCCACACGGCAGCTCTGTAAATCCAGGTCCAGGAGAACTGACACCTTCTTCCAGCCTTCAAGAATACCAGTCATGCACGTGGTGTGTAAACACACATGCAGTCAAAATACTCGCATACATAAAACAAGCAAAAAAATTGCACTCTGGGGAGGGCATGAGACCAGTCACTATGTATGACCTCGGTCAATTAAGCGTGCTTCCTTAGACCTCAGTTTGTCCACCTGGAAAATGACTGTGTACCACAGAATGACACAAGTCTGTCCAGATTTAAGCTGCTGATGTTGGATACATGTTGAGTTTATAGGTGTGTTGCCTGCATAGATTAATGAAGTCCATGAGAGAAAAACAATGCAGTTATCCAACATACCCTATGTTAATGCAGGGAGAAAGGAGAGATTTCAAATCTACAGAGATGATAGAGAAATAACTAAACATATTGAAAAATTCCCAACTCCACTGTAATCTTTTTGTTTTGTTGCTTTGAGACAGGGTCTTACTCTGGCCTCAAACTCAAGGTGATCCTGGAAAGGGGAAGCCACTAGACCTGTCATGTAATTTCTTTCCCCCTCCCTTCTTTTTTTTGGGGGGGGTGCTTCAAGACAGGGTTTTTCTATGTAGCTTTGCACCTCTCCTGGAACTCACTCTGTAGCCCAGGCTGGCTTTGAACTCACAGAGATCCACCTGCCTCTGCCTCCTGAGTGCTGGGATTAAAGGCGTGCGCCACCACTGCTCAGCTCCTCTCCCTTCTTTTTTCCTCTTCTTTGATTTATTTCAAACAGAGCTGGAAGCAAACTTCAGGCCTTAGATACATGCTCTGACACTGAGCTATATCCCTAGATCTATCATTTGTGATTTCAAGATGCAAATTATGAGGTGTGGTAGTTTGAATGTAAGGGCCCCCATAAGCTCATAGGGGAGTGGCGCTATTAGGAGGTGTGGCTTTCTTGGAGTGGGCGTGGCCTTGCTGGAGAAAGTGTGTCACTGTGGGGATGGACATTGAGGTCTCATATATGCCCAAGCCACACCCAGTGTCTCAGACCACTTCCTGTTGCCTGCAGGTCAAGATGTAGGAATCTCAGTTCCATCTCCATGACCATGTCTGCCTGCACACTGCCATGTCTCACCATGATAATGGACTAAACCTCTGAAAATGTTAACCACCCCATTAAATGGTTTTCCTTTGTAAGAGTTGCCGTGGTCATAGTGTCTCTTCACAGCAGTAGAAACCCTCGGACAGAAGTGGAGAGATGACTTAGTGATTAAAAGCAAGAGAACCCAGGATCAGTTCCCAGCACCCACATGGCAACTCGCAACTGTCTGTAACTTCAGTCCCAGGGGATCTGACACCCTCTTCTGATCTCCATGAATATCAGGCACATGTGTGATGCACATACATACATACAGCCCAAACACTCTTACACATAAAATAAATCTAGCTAGGCATGGTGGCACACACCTTTAATCCCAGCACTCAGGAGGCAGAGGCAGGTGGATCTCTGAGTCTGAGGCCAGCCTGGTCTACAGAGTGAGTTCCAGGACAGCCAGGGCTATGCAGAGAAACCCTGTCTTAAAAAACCAAAATAAAATAAAATATCTTTAAAAGCGTCAAATGTAAATAAAAACAATAACATGACATTTCACCTATCAAATTAATAATAATAAAAAGTTTAGAGATACCCAGTGGTGTTAGATGTGCAAATACCCCCTGCTTGTAGTAGACCAGATGTGCAAATACCCCTCACCTTGTAGACCAGACTGTCTTCAAATTCACAGAAATCCACCTGCCTTAATCCCCAGTGCTGGGATTAAAAGCATGAGCCATCATACCTGTCTGTAACCTTGAACATAAATTAACTTCTTGGAATTTAGTTAGTAGCTGTACTTACAAAAAGGTACTAAGTTGTGTATACAGGCCTGACAAAATTGCTTGAAAAAGCCATGAGCAGGAAAATGAACACATTACAGTGCCTCCATTTTAGGAGATATTAAGTGGTTTCTAGGAAACATTTTTGCGTGCCAACATGCAAAATATATCAAGACGTACAAAGTGAAAATCATGCTGTAGAGTAACATGAATATATGATACAATTCATTTTTGAAAAGAGAAACTATTAACTGATGGAGGAAATATGTGTTAAGAGATCCATTTTCTACAACTCTACTTCGGTCACGCTAGGGACTGGAAACTAGAACTGATCTGAATTCTGTACCATGAAATGTAAGAGGAAAAAAAAAAAAACTTTTAAAGGAGGAAATTGCCTTGAAAAGTGATAGAGACTCTATGTCACAGGATGACCATAGGTGGCTGCATATAAGGACATGCTGTGTCCTGAGGCTCCTGTGGCTCTTGGCTTCATGGGAAGTAAGAACGGGACAATATAGGGCCCTGTAGACATAAGCCCTTTCGTCACATCGGTTCTTTCTGCCTGTACAACATCCCTTTCCCTTTCTTTTGGCAAGAAGACATGTTCTCCTTTTCGGGAACTACTTTCTCTCCACCCTTCGTCCATGTTTCGAGTTGGAGGCTGGACCATGACCTCTAGTTACAAGAGTGAACCTTGCCCCAGAACTGTCCTGATGGGTTCCAAGAGAGAGACTACCCAAAGATGGCAGAAGAGCCCCACCCGCAGAACATCTACTGCAGCTTGTGGACAAAGGAGATGATCTCCTCTGAAGGCATGGCCGCCAGAGCAGACGTCTGGAACTGACATGCCCATTGGGTAGTGATTTGTCTGAAAATATAGCAAAACACAGGAAGACAGACTGTGTGACGAGAGACAGGTTCCTGTGGACATGACACACCAGCATCCAGCCCGCAGAAGACTTCCATTTTATATGAGCTTATAAATTCTTACTCTTCCCTGAGCTGCTGTGAGCTGGGGACCTATAGGTTTCATCGCAGAATCTCAACAGATATAAGCACCATAGATGTTTGTTCTACAGCTGGCAATGCCCACAGTATGCTCTGGCAGTATTTACCACAATGTTCTCTGTCCTTTGGTCCCATGGGTCCTCACCCTCCCACCCAGCCCAAAAGAGGGAACCAAAAAGAACAGAACCTCGGTGACACACCTGTAGCACACCACATGGGACTCTTAGTATTCTTCATCACTCTGGTTTTTAATACGTGTGTGCTTTTGTATGGCATCCATGTCTTAAAGATGACTGGGGGGGGGGGGGGGCGGGGCGGGGAGAGGCACTGAGGAGATGGCTCATTTGCTAAACTGCCTGCTCTGCAAGTGTGAGGAGCTGACTTTTGTTGTTGTTGTTGTTGGGCTTTTTGCTTTTTTGTTTGTTTGTTTTCAAGACAGGATTTCTCTGTGCAGTTTTGGAGCCTTTTCTGGAACTCACTCTGTAGCCCAGGCTGGCCTCAAACTCACAGAGATCCGCCTGCCTCTGCCTCCTGAGTGCTGGGATCAAAGGCGTGCGCCACCACCACCCAGCAAGGACCTGATTTTGGATCCTCAGGACCCATGTAAAAGCCAGGTATCGTGGCACTGGGAGGGCAGAGGCGCATCTGTCTGTGGGTTCACTGGCCTGCCAGCCTAGTGGAATTGATGAACTTCAGATTCAGTGAAAACCTGCCCCCCAAAAATACTAAGGCAGAGAACAATTGAGGAAGATGCCAGCATATACACATGCATACACACACACACACACACACACACACACACACACACACACACATACACACACCCATCCCATATGGTCTTAGTTTTAATAGCTGTGATATAGATAGCTAAGTTAAGATGTAGGTGGTTTATAGATATAAGACAATTGCAGTACCAGCATGTAAATTCCAACATTTCTTCAGGGATGGGCACAGAGAAATCAGTCTCCATTATCTGCTGTGTACAACAGGGAAGTCACATGACTAAGATGCACATAACTCCATTGCACCCACAACTCTATATTCCCTACTCTTGGTGCAGAAGTGAATTTCTTTTCTTTTCTTTTCTTTTTTTTTTTAAAGTGAATTTCTACCATACTTGGAGACACCTCCAACCCAGAAACATGGCAGGCAGGAGGAGACAGGACCTTTAGAGGCAGCCACATTCTTCTCCAGTCATTAGCACCTGCCAGGTCAGGACCCTGTGAGCTCAGCAAGCTCAGGATCCAGTTGCTTCAGCATCTGTACCTCACATTCACTGTCAACTCCTCCAGCCTTCTGGCAATCTCGGGCTCACCTGCCCTGGGAAGATGCCTTACCCCCTTGCCACACCTACCACAGCCTCAAAGCTGTTCAACAAGCCTGACGCGGAGAGTGGGGGTCATTACAGGTCACCTTGCAAGCCGCTCTCCCCAGGCCAAAGGGCCTGGTGACCCGCCATCTGTGAACATGCCTCCTGTCACCTCCCTGCAGAGGGACAGGCTGGCAGGGACCCGGGGCAGCCACGGCTCAGTGCAGTGCCCCTGTGTCTGACTGTCAAGCTTGGCAGGACTCTGGGGACCGCAGAGGCATTTCAGTGCAGACTTCTTTGGTCTCAAAGATCTCAAAGGCAGGCACAAAGTTAAGGCAAGGCAAAACCCAAGTGGAAGAAGAGCCTGTGGTGTGTGTTATTCAGCGGCTCCTCTAACTCCACATCTACGTGGACTCAAGGTGCCACCACAAACACACAGCCTGGACCGCTCATCTGAATACACACGGGAACCAGGCAGGCCTGGGTTCGGTCTTGGTATTTGCTCAAAAGATAATACACAAGCATGATGGGCAGCCGTGATGAGAGACAGAGAGCTGGATGTCTAAGGTGGAGGACCTGATACAGTGAGGTGAGAGGGTCTGCATCTGGGTATGAACTGGCACCCTCATGGGTTATAAGGACTGGAGATGCTCTGCCCTCCCTCCCTCTCCTCCCTCCCTCCCTCCCTCCCTCTCCTCCCTCCCTCCTTCTTTTCCTTCCTCCCTTCCTCCCTCCTCCCTCCCTTCTTCCTTCTTTCCTCCCTCCCTCCCTCCTTCCCTTCTTTTCCTCCCTTCCTCCCTCTCCTCCCTCCCTCTCCTTCCTCTCCCCCTTCCCTCCCTCCCTCCCTCCCTCCCCACTTCTCCTTCTGCAGTGCTAGGGATAGAAGCCAAGACCTGCATCATACACACTAGGCAAACACAGTACCAGGAACCATATTTCCAGTCTATCCTTTCCTCCATCAGGTCACACTGGCTCCACTCCACATAACTACCTCCCAAATTGTTCCATCTCTGACTGAATTTAGTGAAGATACATTTGAGCACAACACTGATACAAGGCCTTCTCTGGCTTTGCTGAGAGCCCAGTGGATTTTCAGTTGTGCATAATACACTGGCTGTGGTGAGCTGAAAGGAAGAGCCAATGGCAATCAAGCCTCCAGCCTCCACTACTCAGCTTTTCTCCCTCTGCTCTGCACACATTCTCCTGAAGCCCCTAACCAGGGCTTCACTGCAGCACTGTTCTCTCTCCCCACCCCCCACCCCGCCTTTGATCTTCCTTATTTCAATCTGACCTACACACACCACTTCTGCCTAGATGTGTGCTCTCTGAACACAGAGAAACTGGGGTCAAACCACCTTGGTATTGACTTCCAAAAGGTAGTATGCCAGCATGAGAGACCACCAGTGGTGGGAGCACTAAGGTCAGATCTATTATCCAGCTGGCTTCCCCATGTCTGCAGAGGCTGTCTAGAAGTCTACCATGATGTAAACCATAATGTCCTCCACAGGTTCATGTTTGGGTACTCAGTCCCCAGATGGAGGTGCTGTCTGGGGAGGTTATGGAACTTTCTAGACCCAGGACCTACCTAGCAGACATAGGGCCACAATGGGCGGAGCTAGAGAATTAGCCTACCTGGTTTGGGCAGAACCCTCTGCCTCCTGGTCCTCTAAGATGTGAGCAAGCCAGGCCTCAAGTTGCCACTGCCACAGGCAGGAGCCGTCCTGGTGACATGTTTTACCTGCCACGGAACCACAAGCCAGAATAAATCCCTTCCTCCTTTAAGATGTTTCTTGTCCGGAATTGGGTCCCAGTGACTAGAAAAGGATCAAAAGGAGGCCTCTTGTTCATCTACTACCCGGCTTCCGGAGACTTGCAGCCCATGAAATGTCCCCTTCCAGGCTAACTGGACCAATTACCACCACCACCACGCCCCCCTTAGTTTTTTTTTTTTTCACATTTATTTGTTTATGTGGAAGGGGAGTCTCTCCTTTCACTGCTTAGTGCCCAGATATCGAGCACAGGTTTCAAGTCTTGGCAGCACACACCTTTACCCACTGAGCCATCTCGCCGGCCCAGCTACCCATAAACCATAGCGTGTGCTGTTCCGTATTCCGGGAAGCCTTCTCTCCTTGTATTTGTGTCTCTACTACAACGAAAGCATCTTGCAGGAAGGAACCATTTTATATTTGCTAGCGTGATGCTTGATAAATAGGTGATCAACTGAGTTCTCTTCTTCATCCTTGTAGGACACAGCTCAAATCCTATCACTTCCTTAGGGCCCCAGGCTGTTGACTCAGGAGGGGGGTCCCTCCCTTGAACCAGCTCTAGCATCTCTGGACCTTATTATTTACTTAGCAACAATCTGAACGAGACATCATTTTTTTTGTTCATTCCCTACACTGCTGTTTCTTTTTTTCTTTTCTTTTTTTTTTTTTTCTTTTTGGTTTTTTGAGACAGGGTTTCTCTGTAGCTTTGGAGGCTGTCCTGGAACTCACTTTGTAGACCAGGTTGGCCTCGAACTAACAGAGATCCCCCTGCCTCTGCCTCCCGAGGGCTGGGATTACAGGTGTGCAGCACCACTGTCCGGCACTGTTTCACTGTTTCTATTTTTCATGAGTTTAGACTTTTTCTTTTAGAGACCATGATATTTTCTTCCTTACCTTAATATCTAAAATCTAAAATAGGTCTTTATCGCCTTATGCATTTAAACTGCCTGAGTGAATTCAAATTGTATGTAATAATTATAGGAAATTCATATTCATTTTTAACTAAAGATGGGACGTTTTCAGGATCTGGAAACAGAAGTGTCATCTCTCACCCAAATTACACTGAGCCTCAGATTAGCATCCTCATGATCTCTCTGTCCCAGGATGTTCTGACAGAAGCCAATATCATCTGGTTTGTTTGGTTTGGTTTTTGATGCAGGGTATCTTATGTAGCCCTGGCTGTTCCGGAACTAGCTATTAGACTATGCTGGCCTTGAAGTCACAGGGATCTACTTGCAACTGCCTCCTCAATGCTGGGATTAAAGGTATGCACCACGTCCAGCATATTGCCTTTTTAATCTTCGAGTCTACTATTAATTCAAAAATGTTCCCTTGCTCTCCAAGGGAAGCAAGCCTAAGCAAGGCCTCAAGCAGGGCCTCAGGGTCTCAGGGTTTGATCCTGCCTCATCCAGCCTCAGCCCATAGTAGTTTCTATGTCCTCCTTATACCTTCTTGCTACACTAGCTTTCTTCCAAGTTGTCTCATCAAAACTTGTCTCATCTCACGCCACCTCTGAGCCCCATACACACTGGCCCTACAAACTGGCTCACCCCTCCAGTGTCACCCCTCAACATCCCACATCCTCTCCCCAAACTCCATCCTCATCCTTAAGATCTTAGTGTTGGAGAAGGTTGCTGAGGAAGCCCTGTACTGATGCCCTCATATAGGAAAGGTTCCTAGTCACAAGTTTATTGGGACCCTCTGCGTTTCCTTTCTAGTTTTGACTAAGGAATTGTGTTATTCAAGTGTCTCCCACACCCAACTGGGAGCAGAGTCAGTCATACTGCTACTTGTGCCCTGCACAAAAGAAACTTGGCTGATGTCAAAGGCCAATAAAATTCTTCCTGGGCTCTGCCTTCCAAACTGTACCTAAGTCTACACCTCCCATCTGTCAGTTCTTTGGTGAGTGGGGTGGGATGGGAAGTTTATTTCCTGTGTTTCTCATCTGGGCCATCACTGCCTCTCCAACAACTGCGTGTGGAAGATGCTGAAAAATGATTCACTTAGTTTTTTCATTTATTGACTGAAGGCCAGTTCAGCTAGAGCCTTCCCTAGTTTGGGGATATTCTAAATGCTTCTAAGAATCATCCTTCATGGGGGCTGGAGAGATGGCTCAGTGGTTAAGAACACTGAGGTCCTGAGTTCAATTCCCAGCAACCACATGGTGGCTCACAACCACCTGTCATGAGATCTGGTGCCCTCTTCTGGCCTGCAGACATACATGCAGACAGAACACTGTATGAATAATAAATAAATAAATAAATAAATACAATGAATGAATAAAAGAAATAAAATATACAAACGAATCTTTAAAACAAAGAATCATCCTTCATATTTCCTCAAGTTTTCTGTATTCCAGCGCTGTCAATGAGTATTCCAGGGACTACAAGTGCCTCTGGAAAGGGCGATGCAACCAAATGAATGAAGTCTTAATATGAGCTCATTAATCACAATTAAAAGTCGGTTGCTCTACAAGGGCCCGAAAGGTAGTTCCATCAACTTTCAGACTCTCAGATCTCTCTCTCTGAAACATCATTCTTTTTCCATTGTAAAATGAAATTATTTGAAAGTTAATTTTCTCCCATAAAAACTTCCAAGATAGGCTGGGTGGTGGTGGTGGTGGTGGTGGTGGTGGTGGTGACGCACACCTTTGATCCCAGCATTTGGAAGGCAGAGCCAGGCAGATTTTTGTGAGTTCAAGGCCAGCCTGGTCTACAGAGTGAGATCCAGGACAGAGAAAACCTGTCTCAAAAAACCAACAAAACAAAACAAAACGAAAGAAACCTTCCAAGATAGCATGTGCAAGCATGACCATTTTTCCCATTTCTAATTTTTCCAAACATACTTTTAAATGGGAGTCTCTAGGTTGAGGGGTCTACAAGCTAATACAAATTAGAGGGTGTTACTGTCTTTTATTGTGTGGTTGCGTTCACATTAAAGCCTGTGGTCATTGTAAGTATGCTTCAATAATTACCCGCATGAGCAGAGTAGAAGGGTAAGAATGATGTGGTCACAATTTCCTACCTTGCCATGCTTTGCACAGATATGATCATGTGAACATGTAAGACCACGTGATATAGACACCCTGGCTTTGGAGGCTCAGCATGGCCGAGTATATTTGCATTCCCCAGATCCCAGTCCAGCTTGTTCACTCCCCTCTGGTTCCTGTAGAGATGGCTTCCTGGTTCCTATGGAGGAGGAGCCATCTGTCCTGGTTAGGCCCTTCTGTATTAAGTTACTGTGTGCTTCTTTTTAGCTCAGCTAAAGAGAACCTTTATCTCAGAATAAAGGACCACCTCATCTCGGAATCTTCTCACCCTCCGGTTGTCTTCACTACAGTGAGTCAGTAAACACTGAGGCTTAGGTTTCTGCTATCATATTGTGCACAGCCTACATGCTGAGCTGTGCCGGGCTGGGCAGATAAGGCAGAGTAGATTGTAGGAGACATTGAGCCCAGGCTTTCCACTGGGCGTTCTGGGTAGGACACAAGAGACCAAGCATCAACTATCAGGGAGAAGTGTGGTCACAAATGCCTGGGTGAGCAAATGCAAGTGTGAGCAGCGTTTAAGATGAGACCACAGAGACAAGAAAGCAGCAGGTGTCCAGAGATGGGCAAGGGCGTTGATTCGTTCAAAGCCACCAAACGGGTACAGAAGCCAAAGCCTATGGTAGGCGATGACAGACGCCCTGCATAGCCCTTGGTCGGAGCTTCAGGTCAGAGAGGCTTCGGATTTTCTTCCAAGTGCAGTAAGAAGCCATTGGAAGGGTGGAGGCAGTGTGGTGACATCCTGGTCACGGGAAAGAACAGGGGCTTGTACTGGTAGTGAGAGTCAGGAAGTCAGCCCAAATGCTGATGGGGGATTTGGGCAGAGTTGAGTTTTGGGTCATCAGGAGAACACTCTCCCAGGCCATATTCCTTGAGTCATAGTCCAGTCCTTCGGCAGCATCCTGAAAAAACAAGACAGCTGTCAATGTTTTTTCCAGACCTGATCTCCCAAATCCCACCTCTGGGTGCTGGATGGATAGGAATGAAGGATGAGGAAGGGATAAAGGGGAATCCTGAAAGCCAGTTTGTTCTTAATTTTCCCCTTTAAAGCTGGAAGAAACATAACTTCCCTAAACAGAGACCATCAAACCAGATGCATCAGCCTGACCCAGCTCCAGAATCAGGCCAACAAGTCTGCTGCCCCCCCCCAATCCCACTGCCACCACAGCAACCACCCCTTTCTCCACCACCCTCACTTTCCTGATGTCTCTATCACTGGGGCTTTGCATCTCAGTAGAAATTAAAGGAGGGCACACAAGCATCACAGGTAGCTTGTTGCTAAGCACAGCCTCAGCCTCAGCATGCTCTTCCCTGCATCCTGGTCCCAGGCACGAGTTTCCAGGGCAGTCAGAGCAGATGTCTCCATTGTCCTTCACTTGCAGTTCAACCCTACCATGCCTGGGTGAGTCTTTGAAGCCCATCCAATCTCACAGAACTGCTTTTGTGAGCGAGACATCTCTGAGAAGTTCAATTGTGCTTGAGTCTAAAATCATTTGCCATTCTCCTGTCCCTAACACACAAGTCCCTGTGTGTTGATCTAACCAATTGGTAGTGTTTTGAGTAATACATCATGAGGCCAATGGCGCCTTAACGATGTATTACATTAATATATCATCAAAGCCATGGCATTGTTATGATATATTACTTTAATACATCATTGGAATGCCATAGCTTTAATGATGGATTACTCAAAACCATAGCAACAGCTAGAAAGATCAAGATAAGTTTTGTATTTTTTAAACTTATTCTCAGTGAATACGATTTTTTTCCCTTAAGTTTCCACAGTAAAGTACATGTTCAAAGGAAATATGAGACCATGGGTCCTGCTGATAGGCAGCACCAGGCTGTGTCCTTGGTTGACCTTCTGCACTGTTTACTTGCTCAACACCCAAATGTATACCTGCTTCAAAATTTATTTAAAATACCTTATCCAGTCAGACATGGTAGCTCATACCTCTACTCCCAGAATTTGGGAGACTGAGGCAGGGGGATTGCTGTGACTTCAAGGGTAACCAGGGCTATTTAGGGAAACCTTCTATCAAAAAAATAAATAAATAAACATGAGCTGGAGAGCTGGCTCAGCAGTTAAGAGCACTTCTGCTCTTGCAGAGGACCCAGGTTTGGTTCCCAGTACCCACATGGCGACCGACCATCTATAACTCCAGTTCTAGGAAATTCAACACCCTCATACCTCAGTAAACTGTTAGGGGTGTTTGCATTATACAACAAGGCTTTATGAGCTAGACATGGTTGTGCACACCCATAACCCCAGCACTTGGAAGGATGAGGCAGAGGGATTACTGTCTAAACAACAAAGTGAGAACTTATCTCAAAAAACAAAACAAAACAAAAACAAAAATACAAAAAAACCTCCCTGATCTACAAGAATCTCTACAGTCTCCTCCTGACTGTCATACAAGTGTGTGGAAATACACATGCAGAAGGAGGAGGGAGCATGGATGGATAGATGGATGGATGGATGGATGGATGGATGGATGGATGGATGGATGATAGGTAGATAGGAAGGAAGATAGATAGATAGATAGATAGATAGATAGATAGATAGATAGACAGATAGATAGATTAGATAGTTGGATAGATAGATTTTAGGGAGATAGGAAGGAAGGTAGATAGATGATAGGTAGGTAGATAGGTAGATAGATTATAGGGAGATGATAGGTAGATACATGACAGGTAGATAGGAAGGAAGGTAGATAGATGATAGGTAGGTAGATAGATAGATAGATAGATAGATAGATAGATAGATAGATAGAGAGATAGATAGATATAGATGATAGGTAGATAGGAAGGAAGGTAGATAGATGATAGATAGATAGATAGATAGATAGATAGATAGATAGATAGATAGATATAGATGATAGGTAGATAGGAAGGAAGGTAGATAGATAGATGATAGATAGATAGGTAGATAAATAGACAGACAGACAGATAGACAGTGATATAGATATATCTCAGATCTCCTAACTGGCAGCCTTGAGCTTTCATTAGCTTTGGCAAATAAAAATTGGCCAAGGTATAAGAGTAGTAGAACCGAACATCCTACAACAGATAGAGTGTTAGTAGGAATAGGGAAATTTTAAACATATTTCATGGTAAATCTCAAGTGTTTAACCTGAGTGAGGTTCCACTCAGAAATGGTATGAACAGCAAACATGTGTGTAGTATAGATGCATGAGTATGTATATGCTCGGAAGACCAGACGCTGGGGTCAAGCAGCTAACCCTACAGCAAGCCTCCTTAAAGAAGACCCTGATCAGTGGTAGAGCACTTGCTGGGGTATATGAGACCTTGTCAAAGGAGAAGAGATGAAGGGGGGAGCGGATGCCTAGTGTAACTGCACACTTGGGAGACTGAGTCAAGAGGGTCTCGATCATCTTGATCATGAGGCTTTTTCTTTTTTTTTCTTTTTTTTAGATTTATTAATTAATTGATTTTTCTATTATCAGCTTGATACAGTATAAATTCTTACCTTAATTGTGTAATGTTTCATTGAGGGTTGCTCAGTAATTAAGTAAAACCAAATCTTATTATAAGTAACAGTCATCCTAGGGCCCCCCATGCCATATATATAGCCTTATGGTTCTGTGGGTTGCAGTCTGATTGTTCTTTGCTTTATATCTAGAATCCACTTATGAGTGAGGAGACTTTTTCTTTTAGGTCATCAACCAGCTTCCAAAACATGACATGGAGACTTATAATTAGTTCTGAATGCTTGGCTTAGCTTAGACCCATTTCTGGCTAGCTCTTTTTAACTTAAATTTACCTGTTTCTCTTTATCTACCTTTTGCCTCAGGGCTTTTCACCTTTTCTAACTGTCTCTACGTCTGGCTGGCTGGAGGCTGCCTGGCTTCTTGCCCTGGGTGTGTCTTTCGTTCTTCCTCCAGAGCCTAGATTTCTCCTCCTATTTATTCTCTCTTCCTGCCAGCCCCACTTATCCCTCTCCTGCCTAGCTATTGGCTGTTCAGCTTTTTATTAGACCAATGAGGTGCCTTAGGCAGGCAAGGTGAAACAGATGCAACACATCTTTACATAATTAAACACACATCCTTACATCATTAAACAAAAGTATAAACAAAAGTAACACACTTTTGCCTAGTTAAAATAGTTCACAACACTTGATCATGAGTTCAAAGCCAGCCTGGGCTCTGAGACCCTGTTTCAAACAAAGAACAGGTCCTGGCTGATTACAGTTGTGATATCAGCACATCAGAAGCTGAAGCAGGGGAATCACAAATCCAAGATCAGCCTGGACTACAGATGGAAATCTGGGCTCAGGAAACCAAGGGCTAGGAAGGTAGCTCAGTGATACAGTGCTTATCTAGCTTGTACAAGGCCCAGGATTCCATTCTAGCACTGCAATATAAATAAATATAATAAAAAAATAAGTGCAGAATCAGAGTTATTTAGAGAAAAGTAATCCATTTCCAGGCAGAAGTAAGAGTACATTTCTGGAGTCTCTGGGAGATAGCCTTGTCTCTCAGGGTAGGTCCCACTGCAGAGCTTAGCCTCACCGAGTCAGAGCTGCTGCCCAGCACCCACACTTTGATGGTCATTGAATCTTTTACCCATGCACAACACCCACTCGACTCTATGGGGCCAGGGCCTTCTGAATACCTCTCGGGAAAGTCTTTCCTCATCCCGGACGCCTGATTAGAGAATTGAATTCTCTCTCTTTCTCTCCTGTCTAGGTTAAAGGACTGATTTGAGAATTGAATTCTCTCTCTTTCTCTCTTGTCTAGGTTAAAGGACGGCTGGGAGAGAGCCAGCTGCGGGAGATAGATGAGGTGAGAAGGGATGACTCAGCGCATGCTGCTTCCCACCCCATGCTCCAGCTCAAGGATCAATTTAGTCTCAATCAGCACTCAGAGAAAAGGGCTGGGGAAGGCTGGGGAGATTCACACAGAAGACGGAGAACAGCAAAGACCATGCTGGGCCTATGAGGCTCCAATAAGGTTGGGCTGGAAGAAGATAAGGTGCCAAACATGCCCACAGGTCAATCTTGGAGGTAAAGAGAAAGAGAGTCTGGTTGCTTATACACCATGATGAACCCCAGGGCTCCAAGGGTCCTCAGAGAATGGTCCCCCAAAAGCTCAGCAACACTTTCAGAGGAACTCATTATTGGGCTTGGTGATCCTTTAAAACCACAGCTCAAAGCCCTCCTCCTCCAGGAAGCCTTTTTGCCTTCCCTGAGGCTGTGTGCAATTCCTCCACCTCTGATCCCTTGCAGCTGATGGTTCCTTCACTGATTTCACTTGCTTCTTTGTATTATCACTTTTCTATAACACGTCCAATAACTTCAACATCAAGAACACTGGAGGGCTGGGAAAGATAGTTCAGACAGTAAAGTGCTTGTCATTCAAGCATGAGGACCTGAGTTCATCCTCAGCATGCGCGTGCACATGTGTGTGCGTGTGTGTGTGTGTGTGTGTGTGTGTGTGTGTGTGTGTGTGCTCACACACATGCATGCACCCTGTGGGGACACAAGCACCTTCTCTGGGCAAGATGAGAAGTAGTAGGGGGTGAAAGCATTAGCCTTTAGGCCAGAAGATGAGGCCCGTAACATACTACACACTGCTCTTGCAAAAACACCTTTTATAAAGTAGCTGCTTAATACAGGGTGTCCATAAAGTGGGAACAGACTTTATTACCATATTCATTGTAAAGACCGAGGACGTTCCCAACACCATTGTGTATATTTATATGGGTCTGAGCTTTATGGACAAACTGGCTGGGTCAGTTATAGGCAAAGATAAAGGACATGGCATCCGGTGAAGCCCTTTAAACAGACTTGTAAAATAAAACATTGATCTCTGAACTTCTGGCCTCTTTTCTCATCCCTCTCTACAGTAATGTTTTCCTGACATTAAATTCATTGCATCTTTTAATGGATCAGTATAGAAAGAAATATGAGTAGTACTAGAGAGAGACTATGCAGTCTGCTGTTAGTTCTAAAGCACGCACGCGCGCGCGCACACACACACACACACACACATTGTACACTACAAACCGTTTGGTAATTTTAGTCCGAGTTCCAAAAGGGAATTAGGAGCTAACAGCCTCACTGAAGCTTTCATTAGGTGGTGCAATGAGTAGCCAGCCTCCTGAGGACACCTGTCTTTCTGTCCACACACAAACTCATAATTACTATAAGTAAACCCAAATTCACATGTGCTAAAAGAAGATTCTGCCTTCATTCTTCTACAAACCAGCCACTCACCCAAAGAGGACTGAATTTTCACAGTGTAAGAAAAAGCCCCATCCCCACCAAATCACTCATCTAAAAAGCTTTGAAAAGCGCATCCTTCTCACATGCCATCCTTGCAAAGCCATCTGCCGGCAAGCCCGTGACCGTGACCGCAATGTGGAGGTAAAGACTACCCGCCGTGAGTTACCGGTATAGGACCCTCACACAGTAAGTCAGCTTTGGAATGCACGCCTTCCAACCTCGACTACTTCAAAACTACACAGGAACACTTGACAGGGACAACACACATGAAATCTTCCCTGTCAGGGCCAGGATGCAGCATTTTGACTGCTCATACAACGGACACGTTCCTTTCCTTTTTCACTTTCCAAGGAGGGTGTGCCGACCGAGAGAAACAGCAGGACTCTACACTTCCGAAATTTCACGGTTGGTGCATTCATTAGGTGGAACAAAGTGATGTCCACGTGACATTTCTCAGAGGCCAAATACTTCTCCCCAGGAAAAGAAAGACGTGGCCGGGCATTATAGCTTCCCTGGTAACGCTAGTCTCTTGCCCTTCCTTCCTGGCTGTACCACATCCTTTGTTACCAAGATAGCTTGCTTTCAAAATCGCAGCTCAGTAACTGAAAAGAGTGGCATGTGCTTTACCTGGGGTGTGACCCGGAAGACACATGGCACTGAGGGAGAAACTGGAGAAGATGGCCTGTTCTCGGCCTCCAGTTCCATTATTGAAAAAGATCTGAATTGACGAAATCGTTCCTTGGCTTCAAGAATCTCTCTAGAGCGAAAGTTTCACTATGCAGACTACAGATGTTTTGAACTTAATTTCTCTCTTGATATTGTGTGATGTCCCATAATGTTATAAATGACTGAAAAATGCATCCACAGATGATTTTACTAAGTACAATCAGCTCATCTCATAAAAACCCGGGGCACTTACTATTTGCTCTGTTCACAATACATGAGGCCATCTCCAAACAGCTCTGCCACCCTTTGAGTCCTGACCCTTGCTCCTCCCCTGGAACACTCTCCCTTTACCTTGGCCAGGCCAGGGGCTATTTATAATCAAGTTTCAAATGCCCTCCCTGGTGTCCACAGCTCTACCAGGGTTAATGCTTTGCCTCTGTGCTCCCATAGTCCAGCATTCCCTTATCAGAACATTTATCACCTTGCAGTGAAAATGGTGATAACTTCCTTCTCTAACTTCCTCCTAAGAGTGAGGTTTCTTGGGGACACACTCAGCACCTAACAGTGCTCGGCCAAGATGATACACTTACTGCACCTTTGGGCAGGAACTGAACGTGACCCCTGAGGGTAGACATTTTGAGAACGTGTAGAGAACAGCTAGGACTCAGTCCTGTGTCAACACCTGAATGCTAACTCCCCTGCTTCCCCTAAGCCACATGTCCCAGACCACAGGCTCCCTCCATTCTCTGAACAGCCTCAGTTCCTTCTCACTTAAAATTCCACTCTCTGGGGTTGGGGATTTAGCTCAGTGGTAGAGCGCTTGCCTAGCAAGCGCAAGGCCCTGGGTTCGATACTCAGCTCCACATTAAAAAAATTTTTTTTCATTCTCTGGGTCTCATGGGACCAAATGCTGCCAGTCATTCAAGTCTTGAACGTCACCCTCAATGTCACCCAGAGAGACCTCGCCTGGCCATCCGGCCTGAATGAACTACCTGAGCACTCAATGTCATTTGATCAACAACATTTCTACGAATAGCTTGTATTGCCATAGGATCTTGTCACTCCGTATCATCAGAATTTCAACAAAGATGGATGGAGACTATGCTTATATAATTCTCAGCTGTGTCCCCAGAGCAGGAGGCTTTAGTGGTGCAGAGTAGGTACTGACTGGAATAAAGACAAGAATGATTGAGAAATCTGGGCCAACTGCTGGACAATAGGCAGAGAGAGAGAGAGAGAGAGAGAGAGAGAGAGAGAGAGAGAGAGACCTTGGAACACTCAATCTTAAATGTGATGTCTTCCTAAATCCCTCCCCTCAGAGCTCAGGGAACCCTGCAGAAGAGGAGGCGAAAACAGTGTAAAAGCCAGAGGGGGTGGAGGACATCAAGGAGACAAGGCCCTCTAAATCAACCTGAACAAAGTTCATGTGAACTCACAGAAGCTGAGGCAGCATGCACAGGGCCTGCGTGGGTCTACACCAGATAGGGTCCTAGAGCTGAAAAGAGAAGCGGAGTGCCTCCACCTTTAACCTCGAAGCCATCTCCAATTGATAGCCACTTGCAAATGAAATTGTAGTTTCCTCCAAGGGAGTCTCACTGGGCACACACTACTCATAAGGTAGGCTGCATGCCCAGCAGTAGATGACCGAAAGAAAATGAACTCAGCGGCATCTGGTGCTTCCGTGACTCGTGTCGTATCAAGGCTTTTTTTTTTTTTTTTTTTTTAATTTTATCTTTTTCATTGTTATTTTATGTGCCAGTGCCTACATGTATTTCTGTGTGAGGGTGTCAGATCACCTGGAACTGGAGTTACACACAGTTGTGAGCCACCATGTGGGTGCTGGCGATTGAACCCGGGTCCTTTGAAAGAGCAGTCAGTGCTCTTAACCACTGAGCCATCTCTCCAGCCCATTGTTTTTATTTATCCATTTTTCTCTCTTTTTTGCCCTTCCGGTCTCCAGTTTAGTGTTTCTACGGGACTCCTGAGGGGCTGAACGAGTGGGTCTCTGGGTCTCCATCTGTTCCTTGTGCCTTTTCTTGGGCTCCTTCCCTTCTGATTGTTTAGTCTAATCTGTCAGCTTTTGTTTCATTTATTTTATTGTTATTCCTCAGAAGACGGTTTTCTAATGAGAGACAGAAAGTATGTGGATTCGGATGGCAGGAGAGGCAGAGGGGAAACTGGGAAAAGAGAGAGGGGGTGAAACCATAATCAGATATAGTATACGAGTGGGGAGGGGGTCTATTTTCAATAAAAGGAAAAAGAAAAGAAAATTTGAGGTCAAAATTTATCATGAAATTGTTCAAGAAATGTTCGGTGACAGCACGGTTTCTCACTTTGTGCTCTCAGTGTCTTAAAGGAGAACTGTCTCCCATGGTCTCGGGCATTTGAACACTTAGCCCCGGCTGGTGGTGCTGTGTGTGGATGTTTAGGTGTGGCAGCCTTGCTGGAGGAAGTAGTCACTGGGGGTGAGCTTTGAGACGAACAGCTTCCTGAAAACTTCCAGTTCACTCTTTCTGCTCGGTGCTTGGGCTCAAGATGTGACCTCTCAGCTCCTTGCTCCAGCCACCATGCCTGTCACTTGCTGCCATGCTTCCCTGCCGTGATGGACTCCTGTCTCTCTGTAACTGTAAATAAACTCTTCCTTCTGTACGTTGTTTGGTGTGGTGTTTGAATGAGAATGGCCCCCCACAGACTCATATATTTGGATGCTTGGTCCTCGGGGAGTGGCACTACTTGAGAAGGATTAGGAGGTGTGGCCTTGGTGGAGTAGGTGTGGCTTTGTGAAGGAAGTGTGTCACTGGGGGTGGGCTTCGAGGTTTCAAAAGCCCAAGCCAGTCCCAGCGTCTCTCTCTTCCTGCTGCCTGTGGGTCCGGATGTAGAACTCTCAGCTCCTTCTCCAGCACCATGTCTGCCTGTGTGTCACTGTGCTCCCCACCATGATGATAATGGACTAAACCTCTGAAACAGTAAGCAAGGCCTCAATTAAATGCTTTCTTTCCCTAAGAGTTGCCTTGGCTGTGGTGTCTCTTCACAGCAACAAAACACAGCCTAAGACACTTGGCTATGGTGCTTTGTCACAGCAAGAGGAAGATAACTAAGACAGTGCTCTCTGCATTCCCCAGTCTCCCTGGATTAGAGCAGGGCTGTGATACCTGGAAGGACCTTGGGCACCTATACAGCTGATGGTTGAGGAGTGGACCTGGTAGAAAGGGGAGGCCTCTCCTTGGGGAAGGTACATTCAGAGTACAGGCTGACCCTCCGTCTGCCGGCCGGAACCAGCGTGAAGAAACCTCAGAAGGGGATCACGACGAGGTTCTCAATGAGAAGAGCCATGGAGGTGAGTTTTACCAGAATATTTTAAGTCACCCAGTGAGCCCAGAAATCTGTGCCTCTGGGTGCTCTCTGGAAGACAAGCATCGGGATAAATACGCCACCCACTGAGGAGACCTTGGGCATCTATGTAGGCAGAAGTTTCTGTCCCACCAACAGCTCCCAAATAAACACACTGAGGCTTATATTAATTATAAATGTTCGGCCAATAGCTCAGGCTTATTACTAACTAGCTCTTACAACTTAAATTAATCCATTTCTATTAGTCTATGTGTTGCCACATGGCTCGTGGCTTTACCTGTCCTCCGGCATGTCTTGTTCCCCTGGTGTCTCCACTGACTCTGCCCTTTTCCTCCCAGCATTCTCAGTTTGGCTGTTCTGCCTATACTTCCTGCCTGGCTACCGGCCAGTCAGTTCTTCCTTAACTAATGAGAGTAACACATATTCACAGTGTACAGAAGGATTATTCCACAGCACTTCTAGGAACACATACAGGTTCCAGGACCTGCAGCAGCATCCAGGAGACACACTGGGAACCTCTGTCGATCCCAGCAAGGTCTTTGATCGAGCTAACAAAGCTCATCATCTGTATACCTTTACAGGGCAACCTGCTTCCCTGCTTCCAAAAACATTCCGTCTGGAGAGCTACAGTGTTTGTTGCACTGAGCCTCAGAATTGACAATGGCTTAGTTAACCATCCCAGACTAAGATGAGTGAGACTGGCCAGCTGAGGTGACTGTGAACCTATGTTCCTCCACTCGCTCACTGTGTCACCTGGGACAAACTACCTTATTGTACTATTCTTTCAAATCGATTATAAAAGAATCAGGGCTAGGGAGGTGGTTCAGTAGGTGAGAATATTTGCTGTGAAAGAATGAGGACCTGAGTTCAAATCTCCAGCAGCCATATATAAAAAAGCAAAAACAGGCATGGCCACAGGCAGGTGTAACCCCCACTGTATAGGGTGGGGACAGAGATGGGAGGATCACTCGGCCTTGCTGGCCACCAGCTTAACTCCAGGTTCAGTAAAGACCCTGGGTTGAGGGAATAAGTTGGAGGCTGGTACAGCAGGACACACAACTTCCTCCTCTGTCCTCACACCTACATGTGTGCGTACATCACGCCTTCAGAGAGAGAGAGGAGATAAATGAAATGATACCATCTCAACATGGTAGCCAGGGCTCAAAGAGGTCAATTAACTGAATTTGCTAAGGCATACGTATGAAGCCTTTGGCCAAGAGGAAAGGGTTAATAAATAGTGGTGCTTAAAATTATTGTCATCCTCAGTAAGTTAAAGTGGCTGCCCTGGCATTCTTACTGTGCTGACCACAGAACGGTGGTTCTAAATGTTTAGTTATACGAACCTATCCTCAAAGAGCTGCGTCCAAAGTCCAAAGTTCACCTGGCTTCACTCCGGTTCTCCAGTTCCTTTTGAGAAGCTGTTTAGCAGTCATGGGCGTATAAGCTGACACGGCATTTTATTAACAGCGTGTTAGTACTTCTCTAAGCGCAATGATATTATGTATCCGTAGGATGACTCTCCACTCTTGGGCTATAATTAGGTAATGTCCATTAAACAGCAGTTGCACAATTTCCTTGTAACTTACTGGCATTCCACATGCTAAGGCTGTGTTTTGAACGTGGTTTTGCCTGTGTTATTTTCCCTCTGAATCCCATTGAAGCCTGGGTCACTTGAACTAGAACTCAGATTCACTGCTCTTCGGCGTGGTCAGAGAAGAGGTTCTGAGATCATCTCACTGGAGCCTAGATTCCCCAGAGAGAGAAAGGTTTGGTGGCAATGAGAAAAAGCAAACTCAAGTTGCATTAACTTCTGTGCTCCCCAGGAACAGTGGTAAGAGGTATGATGGAGAGAAGGTCTACAGTGGAGGTCTCCATCTATTCCTCTCCTCAGGGAACCCGGAAGACAGAGAGAAAGACTCTAGGAGTCAGAGGGGCTGGAGGACACCAAGAGGACACGGCCCGCTAAGCAGGGCTCAGCTGGGCTCACAGAGGCTGAAGCGGCACGCACTGGGCCTGCAGGGGGCTGCACCGGGTCCCCTGTGTGTATGTGATGGCTGTCAGCTTGGTGTTTGTGTGGGACTCCCGACAGCGGGAGCGGGTGTGGTTCTGACTCTGGTCTGCTCTTGGGGCTCCTTCCTCCTGTCGGGTTGCCCTGTCCAGCCTCGAGGTGAGGGGTTTTTCCTTGTCTTTTTGTATCTTGTTTTATCATATTTGGTTGTTGTCTCAGAAAAGAGGCCTGCTCTTTTCTGAAGGGAAGCGGATGGATGGGGAGCAGATGGGGGGGGGGGAGGAAGAGGGGAGTGAGGGGTTTCTGGGAGGAGTGAAAGTAAGGGAAACCGTGGTCGGGATATACTTACTGTATGAGAGAAGGATCTATTTTCAATTTTAAAAATAGCTTTAAAAAAAATAGAAGTATGACTTTGAATACGAGGCTCCATGACATGACATTAAATTAATTATTATAAGATTGATTAGCATGACACATACTATTGAGGTTGAAAATCCTTAGCTCATTGACAGATACAGCCTGAGTCTTTTAAGGGGTCAGCTTTGTGATGTGTGTGTGTGTGTGTGTGTGTGTGTGTGTGTGTGTGTGTGTCTGTGTGTGTTGCTCAGGATGGAACCTGAGACTGTATGCATGCAAAGTGAGCATTCAGTACTCCCAGCCCCTGTGCCACTTTATGATAATAAGAGAAAAGTGATTCTGGGATTGATTTCACTCTCAGCGCAAATGCAAGAAAACAGAGGTCTTAGGGGTGGAAGGTTTCCTCAGGAGTAGACTATTCGCCTAGCAAATGCAAGGCCCTGGGTTCAATCCCCAACACAAACAAGGAAGGGAGGGAGGGAGGGAGGGAGGGAGGGAGGGAGGGAGGGAGGGAGGGAAGAGACTTAAAAAAAATCTTAAAATTGGATGCTTTCTGAAGATAAAGAGCAGCATTCTAAGAAGGGATCACATGATACATTAAGTATGTATTTGCACTAGTTTAGACAATTTACAGCGGGACAGCACCACACGAACCTTGAGCAGCAGTTGCTTAGAAATACGTAATTTATACACTCCATTAAGAGACCGCTGAGCAGCATAGCAAAAGCCCAACCCCAACGCTGAGTCGGAAGCAGAGCTAACTATTGGTCCTGCTCAACTCACATCCTTAAAAAAGCCACATCCTCACGCAGCAGTGATAACGGATGCTGGCACCTGGGGCTCAGCCACCTCCTCGGGAAAATTTCACCAAGATGGTGAAGGGGGGCCTGGCTCCCACAATTGCTCCTCAACTCCTCCACACCTCTCCAAGTTCCATTTGCATTTCCATCCAGTTACACCTCACTCGGTTCCTCACTACAATTTATAGCAAACTTGGCAAAGTCTCTGTTCTGTGTTATCTTATTAAACCTTTATGAAAAATCAATAGCATTCCATCATCTGGGAGGGCTGTTTCTCTAAGGGAGAGATCTGAACGGCAAGAAATTTTCACTTTCTAAACTAGGGTCCGATACATAGGAATCTCTTTTCATTTTCTAAGCTAGGGTCCAATGCCTGGGAATTTCTTTTGTTTTTTTTAAATATGGCATTTTGCTGTGCATGGCACATGCCTGTGGTCTCAGTGCTAGGCACTGGAAGTAGAACGTCCAGGCGTCCAAAGTCACACTAGGCAACAATACCAAGTTCAAGACCAGCTTGGGCTAAATAAAACCCTGTCTCAATTAATTAGCAAAGCTGTTTCGGGACTTAAAACCTTGTGTAAATGAACTGGACAGAAAACAGCAGAACAAAGCTTTCATAATCTGTCTTTCCCCTATGTCTCAGCGGCCGTGCCCCAGAACGGTGCCACAGTCTCTAGACCGTGGCAAACCCAGGAAGCTGCTGTGCCAATGTAGCTGATCTCAGCGGAGAGGAGACAAGTCTTAGCAGTTGTGCCAGGAGAGAGGGAAGCAGTGCTGGTACCCAGAGGACACACTGAGCTCAAGAGCTCAGACCTCTCAGAGGCTGCCATCCCAAGGCTGCCATCCCAAAGCTGCCATCCCAAAGCTCCTCACCCACCCCTTCCTACTCAGGGCTTTGTTAGAGCTTTGCATTTTCAAAGAAATGGTCAACTGTTACTTCCTCGTGATCTCCAATGCAGTTCCTTCTCTGCTTCCTGCCCAGAAGGTAGGAGTTTTAACAGATTTCGATCCAAGAAGCTTTTTTCTTAATTATTTATTTTCATTATATTAGCATTGGTATTTTGCCTGCATATATGTCTATGTAAGAGTGTCAGATCTTGGAGTTATAGACAGTTGTGAGCTGCCACGTGGGTGCTGGGAATCGAACCTGGGTCCTCTGGAAGAGCAGTCAGTACTCTTAACCGCTGAGCCATCTCTCCAGCTTCATTGATCCAAGAAGCTTTTAGGGGCTGGAGAGATGGCTCAGCGGTTAAGAGCACTGCTTGCTCTTCCAGAGGTCTTGAGTTCAATTCCCAGCAACCACATGGTGGCTCACAACCATCTGTAATGAGATCTGGTGCCCTAAATATGAAAATTAAAAATACTTTAAAAAAAAAAAGAAGCTTTTAAAGGAAAAATTTAAGCCAACTCAAGAACTAAGAGAGGAGACTACACTTACCTAGTATGCCAAGGTCCTCAGTTCAATATTCAACACTGAAGTCAGAGAGAGAGAAGTGGGGGGGAGGGAGAGGGAGGGCTCAGCCAGCCTGCAGTCACTATGCACAGCACTGTCTTCCTCTTGGGTCCACTCGAGTCCTAGATCTGGACTCCTCACTACTAGAGGACATCTCCAGTTGACTGTGGACCCCTTAAATCCTAGTGTGTACAAACCCGACCTTGTGTCCACCTCCCCCGCCTCTTGCTCTGGAGACTGCTCAGTGGTGTGTGTTGCTATTCCCAGGTAACTTGAGCCAGAAATCTGAGACCCTAACTAGAACACTCTTACCTTCTCTTGACCCCAGCTCATCTTCACAGCCTTCAACACCTCTTCTGGGACACGACAAGTAGTTTCCTAACTGTCCTCGTGGCCTCCTGGGTGGCCCACAGATGTGCATGATTAATACTCACACCGAAAAGAATGCTGACTCCATTCCTCTGAAATCCTTCTGTGGCTCCATCAGTGTCCTCTACCTGCAAGGCGCAGCCCAGTTCTTCTGTGATAAGGAGGAGAATTGTGATCCAAATGTGTCCTCCAAAGCTTATGTGTGGAAATGTGGTCTCCAAGTTTATATACAACGCTATTTCAAGTTGGGGACCTAGGGGGATGGTCCATGCAATCAGATGAGGTCAAGGGAGTAGGGTCTCCACAGCAACGCTGATGGCTTTATAAGAGATGAGCCCTAAACTCACACCCTTGTTCTCTCTCTCTCCACCCTCCTTCCACTGGGTTATAACAGAGCAAAATGACCCTTATCAGATGCTGACTCCACATTCCTGACTTCCCAGCATCCAGAACTGTGAGCCAAATGAGCTTCCATTCTTCCTAAATCACCTGATGACAGATATTGAGTTATTACATCAGAAAAATGGACTAAGACGAGGACCCAAACCCCTTCTGTTCATCAGTCTATTACCACCATTTCCAAACCACTCTGTGTGAACCAGCCATACATGCCTAACAAATGGAGTCAAAGATTCTTTTAAAAAACAAAACAAAAAAAACCCTATCTTGAATCAAGGGATCTGGCAACCTGGTTTTGCTCTTTTTAAAATATGCTTTACAAAGAAACAAACCACAGTGGGCTGAAGAGACAGCACAGCAGCAATGTCCTCTTATAGCTCTTCCTGGGGACTGGAGTTCAGCTCCCCTCACTCATACTCAGAACACACACCATACAGCTGACAATCGCCTATAACTCCAGAAAGACTCAGCACCTTTGTCCTCTGTAGGCACTTGCATGCATGCACACGCCCATGTGTACGCATACTTACATTTCAAAATAATAAAAACAAATGATTTTTAAGACAGATTTTGAAGTACGGAGGCCATACCTTTTTTTTTTTTTTTTTTCCAACAGTGTGTGTCTCCCCTTTGACCTTAGGTGGTGACCTTCCTGATGGGGAGACAGTAGCTGAAAAGTCCAATAAAGATGATCAACTTAAACAGTCTATGCCAGGCTCAGGCCATGGCTCCAGAGAGAACAGAGCATTAAGAAGAAACAACAGGGGGCTGGAGAGATGGCCTACAACATATGTGGAGTTTTCTGAATATGGAAGTAGAAAAATGGAAGCATTAGGTAAGAGGCAGGAACAGGATTTGAACCCACACGACAGTCCTTAACTATCACCCTTCTAATCGCTTAAAATCTGGCTTCTCTTCAGATCATCAATATCCTTAGCCCTTTAGAAGTTCTCCAAGGGTTCCCTCATTTTGTCTGCAGAGACTTCACAAACCATACTCTGCTGGCTGACTCACCCCTTTCTTCCTCTGAATGGGACAGTTTCCTAAGCTCCGTGCCTTCCTACAGACACTCTACCCTCCCTCCAGAGATTGTATCCCACAGTAGTGCAAATGTGCACACTTCTATTCCTGTTTGTGTTCGAAGCCTCAGCCAAGCTTTGCTTCCTCCCTAGATCTTCCCAGGCATTAAAAGCTAGAATTGACTATACCTCAGGATTGACCTGGGAATATCAGAAGTGACTTACAGCTTCCAACACTTAAAAAGTTAATAAAATGAGTTAAGTGGTGGTGGCTCACACCTTTAATCCAGCACTCAGGAGGCAGAGGCAGGTGGATCTTTGTGAGTTTGAAGCCAGCCTGGTCTACAGAGCGAGTTCCAGGATAGTCAAGGCTGCACAGAGAAACCCTGTCTCAAAAAAACAAAAGCAAAATAAAAAAGTTAATAAAATGATTTTAAATTTACTAAATAAAAAAAAAAAAAATCTCCTGAGCCTGTGATCACCAAACCACGTAAATCCTAAGAGTAATCTTTAAGATGAGCAACTGGGGGAAAATGTAGAGCGTACTGACAAAAGACAGCAAATCCATTCTCCTATGTAACAGTTACTAGAAGTCAAGGTTTTCTCAAGAAAAGAGTCAACAAATGTCTTGGCAGTGAGTTAGGAAAGTCAAATTTAGTTACAGCACTATTATCATAGAAAGGAACTGGCCCAGTAGGCTGGTCTTCTCAAACCACTCAGCTTATCTTGATGTGCCCCCTGAAGGGAATACAATTTTTCTCTGCCTTTGACCTTGATTACCATGGGGAAAAGCCGTAAATGGGATGCTTTTTTTGATGATAGATAAAACATGTGTACTGATGCGTCACACAATGTGAGCATGATTCTCCAAGGGTTTGAGTGTTTAGTCATTCTTCGGCCAGTACAGAACCATCCCCTTTCTGATGAAGCTATGTTTATAAATATGGCTGATTGTGAAGCACTTGCAGAGATGCGGAGTTTTCGCTGCTTTATAATCAGTCAGTCATATAACACCAAATCATGACAGTTCATGAAGAACCCCACTCCGGAGAGAGATGCAGAAAGAATAGTGTTGTTATCTAGTATTCTAAACATAAATAGTTCCGAGCTGCTGATAATGGGGAAACCTTGCTGTAATGAAGACTGTCTGAAAGAGCTGTGCATATATCCAAAACTGAAGAGGAAACACTCTGGGGAAACAACTGAGTCCTGCAATGGTGAAGTGTGATGGGGCTCTTGTTAGCAAAGGTGTTGCAGTCCTAATCAAATAAACAGGCATTCCACTGCACATGTCCAGAGCCACTAAGTCTTTGGGGTTTTTTCCCCCATTTATATCAGATGTACTATACTCCCTTGACTTTTTATTACATGTTTACTGTGATCACATCATATATCAAGTATGTTACAGGGAGACCTAGTGTCAGATTAATGCAATCTTCCCAACTTTAATCTTGTACTCTTTTATAAATCAGAACGCAATGTGCTGAAAGAGTCTCTATCCCTTCCTGTGAGGCGAAAACGTTTGCCTTAGCGTGATAATTACAACATAAACCTCAAATAAGCATTTAGGAGCATGAAATCAAAAATATAGAATCAAAATTATTAAGAAGCAATCATCTTCAATCAGGCTATTCACATCTGTCTGTGTTTTCAAATCAGCCTGTGAGAGTTAATTTTATATAATCTATACATTTGCCATCCAAATATTTGAGTGGACAACCATGGCCAGCTCACTGGAGGAAGAGAGTGAGAAGCTGAGATGGAAGTTCATGTCCTTTTGGTTTGGTTTGGTTTGGTTTGGTTTGGTTTGGTTTGGTTTGGTTTGGTTTGGTTGTTGTTAAGAGTTTTTGTTTGTTTGTTTGTTTTGTTTTTAATATCAAGAGAATCTAAAAGAAAATACAGGATTCACAAAAATGATCTCACATAATTCAAAATTGGTTAAAAGGACTTAAGCAGGTTTCTCTCTCCCTGTGTGTGTGTGTGTGTGTGTGTGTGTGTGTGTGTGTGTGTGTTTTATTTTGTTTTGTTTTTTGGCATAATCAGAAGAAAGGGAAAACTAGACATCCTTCTGTTGAGCAGACTAGAAACAGATTCTCACTACAGAGTCTAACTTGGAATCTCTAAATTGGATGTTTTGATAAAGCACACCATATCAACTGATGAGCCCACGAACAAGACGGCACAGATCTGGCTGCAAGGAACCTCATTTTAGCTGAGATGATCACAATGATGAACAAGCTTATCATAACTTCACAAAGTGTTATAAGGGGAAAAAAAATTATGAAAACCCCACATACCTATGAGGTAGCATAACATAAAATGATGGTGAAGGGTGCCAACCAGCCAACTATCACTAATTCCATATTTGGCCAAAACCAAGGCAATTCCTAAACTATTCTGAACTATTTAGGAAAGAAAGGCACTAAACTTCTTTGAGTAAGTAGTCAGGTTAGACATGGTGTTAACATGAGCTTCTGTACCCCAAACTCTGGATGGCAATGAAGTTGCCATCCACTCGTCTGGTAGACCAGGTTTGTTTTACAAAGGCTGTTTCATTGGACTCTGAGCAGCATATATAAGTAACATTATCTTCCCTCTGACAATGATAGCATTTTGCATGCACGAAGTAAAACAGGAATTAACAAAATTCCAATCGCTTTCTAAGATGATAAATAGTGAGCCAGCTTGAGGAAGAGATCTCCCAGGGTGTGCGGAAAAACCTGCCGCTGAAGGCAAGCTCGCCGGATGTGGAGCTCGGTGCAGGCATAAACAGGAAATCCAGCGCTTGCACGGGGACTGACAGACGGGTTTGGAATGGTTCCTCTGAAGTGGGCACAGTGTTTGACCCTTGGCAAAGCAGGAGCTCGTGTTTGTCACATTTTATTTTCACATCTGTGCCATCCCTGTCCTCAAAATCCAAAGTCCTTGGAGACATCTATGAAAAATACCATACACAAAACAACCACAAAATTAACTTCTTAGTGCAATAACAGAGGTGTGAATGATATTCTCATTCCTTCCATAGCTGCCTCCTGGATGGCATAAAAAAAAAGAAAAAGAAAGAAAGAAAGGAAGGAAGGAAGGAAGGAAGGAAGGAAGGAAGAAAGAAAGAAAGAAAGAAAGAAAGAAAAGAAAGAAAGAAAGGAAGGACAAGAAACATTGTCAGGGCAGAGTTTCAAATTCTAATACAGTAGCTCGTTCCAGGGAAGGCTGTCACAGGCCTTGACGCAGGAAGTCCACTGCACCTTTCTAGGGCAATGTATTTTTCTTTAAACTTAAATATGGGAGCCAAAACTTTGAATCTCATATGCTAACACAAGGAAGGTCAATATCCCTATAAAACATAGGAAGTCAGAACCTGCTCTTAGCAAGTTTATCAAAGTGGCCCCATTTATCAGATCAATTGAGACGACAAAATTTCCCAGGGTAGTAGAGAGGAGTCCAATTTGACGTGCTCATAAAGCACCCATACTAATCTCTCACTGAGGACATTACATATCAGTAAAATTGAGCTCTGTGTCAAGCCATACGACATTGCTCAGTACCATTATGATCCCATCCCAAAACAAAGGCTATTTCTGCAGAAAACAAGGTCAATACATCATGTTTTCTTAAGCGTTTGAATTGAATCATTACGAGATAACTCTTTTTTTTCTAAAGCTTCATTAAAAAACTTGAAGTAAGGTCATTTCAAAACGACACAACAAATGACGAATAGTTATTTTAAAGGCATAAAATTAAGCCCAATGTGACATAAAATGGTTTCTCAATACTCTACTTACATAGAAAATAATTGGTAAGCTTGCACTTGTGAGGGTCCTTTATATTTTTACCAGACCTTGAATTTTAGGACAAATTAATAAGTAGTATGTTATTAATATCTTATTTGTTCAAGTATATTACCATAGGAGAAAGTGTAATGAGCAACAACTGAATACAAGGACAGTTTTCTAGATTCTTCTTTAGTTAGCGATATTGTCGAGACCCTTCATGTTAGTATTGTTATCAGTGGCAAAAACAACTCTCTAACAATGCAGTCTGTGCATCTGGAATGTATAAGGGTGTGCCATAGTGAGGCCAAAGGAAGACAGCAAAGCATGGGGTTCTCACTTACGTATATTAATCCTGAATAGACAGGACCTGATATCGCAGTGCCTCAGAGGAAGAAAACAAAACCATGACCACGTAAACATCCCCAGTGAGGAGCCAGGGAGACTCAGAGGCTCTGTCTGCAGAAGGAGATAGCAGTCCTATCCATTCATCCATGACTCACCCCCATCAGAGAAGAGGGTCTGCTTTTGGCTTACTGGGTGTGGAGCAGGGAGTATAACAGTACGCGGGCAAGTCATTTAACACAGAGCATAACTGGTCAACACCCCCCACTTCCCTGGCTTCTTGTTCTCCGTTTTCCACGAGTGCTAAGTGCCTGAAGTGCATGCAACAGGCGTTTATAAAGGGCTGGTCTTGGCTGGCGAGAGAGAGTCGAGCACCTCAGCGGTGACACCGGTGACACCGTATAAACTTCGCTACATGAAATCCTGGAAGTTGATGTAAACAGCTTTTAATAGCAGCGAACATTTGTCCCCTTTGTTTAGACCATCTGGATGACCCATTGTGTTCAGTCAACACTCGGTGCCGCCGGGTGACAGTTGATATATGTTAAGTACAAGCAAAGTGACTTGGTCCACTCTGGGGACCTTAAAGGGAACTTTTCGGTGTTTTGTGGAGTATTCTGTCGCCTGCATCCTTAATGGCTGTGTGCCAAAGTCCTCTGGCCTTTTTTTTTTTTTTTTCCTTTATCAAAGGAGAGTTTTGCTTTGACTGTTTGAAAGGTTAGGAAAACTATGCCAAAGTTCTTCCAGGCAGCCTGGAGAGCTCAAGCTGACAGGAATGATTTTCAATATGGAGGAATGAATAAAGAACTCCTGGGATCCTAGGCTCTGCTTGTTTAACATGCACCGTGACTGACAAACAAGCCCTTAAAACACCGCTGAAGAAAGCCTCACCATAAGGCAGCTGGCTCGCAGAAAAGGGGAGATTATTCCCACCTAGGCACCCCCTCACCTGCAGACACTGCATGATGCTCTGTGCATATGCCTGTCCGCATTCTCATGCACAGGGGCCTCGCTGCTGCTCATCCTGAGGTGGCCTGCCGCAGACTTACTCAGCTGAGATCTGCCACTACAAAAGGAGAGTGCCAACTCAACTCGATGAAGGCTGCCATGTAGAAAGATTACCCAAGCAGAGTTGGTACCCGGCACACAATGAAAGGGCCTAGAATCTGCCCAGGCGCTCTCAGCAGCTGGTTTGGCTGTTGTGGAACATCTGTGGCCTGCTTAACAATGTGCTGCTGGACTCTTCCTACCCCCGAGTGTCACTGCTGTCTGAGTGACTCTGAGTGAGTCTTGCTGCAGAATGGCAGCCGGGGAGCAAGGAGTGCTGGAGGTAAAAACAGCCTTGGTGTTTTGTTTCTGTGCTGTGTTATGTCATATTCAAAATGGTTGAGTAAACAGAATTTCACTTCCTACCGAAGATGTGGCAACTAGATAATGAATGTGGAACAACTTGATCTCAGATTGTTGATCTCAGATTGGTGCTCTCAGAGGAGGCAGAGGGAACCCTCTAGATCTGGAGTCCTGCCAAATCCCAATGGCCAGCGGAAGCGAAAGCCAGAAATCTATGCATGAGTGAAATCTAACACTGGCCACCAGCACCTCCACTGTTCCCTCGCTTTCCTTATCTCATGCGCATGAAACAGGTAAAGGAAAGCCTACAGCAGAGACTGAGTCAGGGGAGAAGGATGCTCACCTGAGAGGTGGAGCTACAATTTCTTCTGAGGAATCGAGGTACACACAAAAGTGACTAGTCCAACTCAGCCCCGGCTCAACGCATGCTGGCTGGGAGCTGTAAGTGAAATTCTGATCATATGAGGCTGTTATACTAACAAGTAAGAATTTACAATAGTATATTTTTAAGTACAATAACATGGCTGGGGGTAAATCTCAGCGGCACAGTACTTGCCTAGCATGCTTGAGGTCCTGGATTCAGTGCCTATCTCTGGGGGAAAAAAGGTGTTATTTAATAGACAAATAATTTACTTTGGAGGAGAAATCTGTATGCTCTATTGAACAAATTCTACCAAAGAGTCTAAGTACAATGTGTGGCTTAGTTAGCATAAAAGCAAAAGCAACTTTCCAATAGCTTCTAAAATGTGCCTTAATCACTTCAGCTTTTATGATTACAGAATTAAAGAAACCCTACTCAATGGTTCAAAAGACAAGAACACAACCACTAGAAATGTATTCTTTATCATATTTGATATTGAATACAATCTATATGCGCATCACCATGTAACTGAGGGGACTATTCGGAGGAAAACCATTGAAGCTGCCAGAACAGCAGTTGGCACTGTACAGAAAGAGTTAGTGCTCTCTGAATGAATAAAAGACCTTGTAAAGGATCCCAGACAGAGCACTCCAAGACAGTAATTCTGAGTTTTAGAAAACATCAAATACAATTGTCCCAGAAATTACACTGTGAGTCTAACCAAGCAATAAACAACAGACAGCAGTTACATTGTTTTTTTTTTTTTTTCTTTAATGAGGCTCCTTCTCATCAGAACTTAACAGATTTCCAAGGATGCTTATGTAAATTGGACGAAATAACCATTGCTGTTTAAAGCCTTTTATGCATTCATTCATTTATTTATTTATTTATTTGTTTGTTTGTTTATTTATTTATTTATTTGGAGGGCGGGGCATGCCCATGCCACTCTGTACTCCCCTGGAGAGGTCAGAAGATAACTCTCAGGAGTCTGTGCTCTCCTTCTACCAGGTGGGTCCCAGGGATTGAACTCAGGTCATCAGGCTTGGCAGCAAGCACCTTTACCCACTGAGCCAGCACACTGGTTTCTAATGTTCAATCCATCATCTTTCATTCTCAATGTATCTTAGATGATAGATGATGGTATGTGTGCCTTTATAGTCATCATTTCATTAAAAGTAGCCTATCTTTCTCCCCTTTTCTAAAATAAAACACATTTAGAGCATATGGTCTTAAGGAATAACGGTAGTGAATCCTTAGAATTGTGGGTTTTTTTTTTTTCCATTCACTCAGACTTCTATCAAACTAAGCTATAGCCAATATAAAATATGTCATATGATGGTTTTGAGCAGACCATGTGGGTGGTATGTGGTACCCAAAGACAGCCCCAGCATCTCCCATTCTTCAAGCTCGGTGATTCTCCATTCAGGAGACTAGATGTATGTATGGCTCTTTCCCTTAAACCTATGCTGTTTACTCTGCTCCAGCCAACGGCGCAGTATCATTGTGACTTCTGAGGCTGAGAAGTACGAGTCATGTACTTCTGCTCACTCGTGCACAGTGTTTCCTGTTAGAGCCCAGCCATCAGCCTGGGGGTGACCCAGGCTGCCTATGTGGAGGTCCACACGGACAGCACATGGTCCACAGCTCCAATCGAGAGCCTGTTTTATGATACTGCATAAAACTGCCAACCATCGCAGTGTCCACCCTGAATACAGGTCTTTTAGTATTCATCCTTCGCTCCCGGTGATGCCACATGGGGCAGAGACGAACCCTGATCAGACTGAAGAATCACCAACTATCTTTATTATAGACCACTGTTTTGCAGCATAATAGCAGACACAGTTCCTAAGATTAGTTTCAGCAAACTTCAAGGGAATGTGGATGCTAATAATCAGTAATACTTTGCTTAAATGGTTGGTAAGCACAGTTACTGTTGGTAGGACTTAGAAGCTATCAGTAAATTCAATACTAAAACACACAGTGGATGTTCTACTTTCATCTACAAAATGCAGCAAACAGTTTAGGTTTCTAGAAGCTAGAAATAATATAGATTCTATGAAATGACAACCTGGCTTCAAATCATTAGACCTACTGATATAATTATATCAACTGAGTAAACTCAGCCAAAGATTTATTTTTAAAAATTATGAGACATTTCCTAGGACATAAAATGCAATTATTGATCAAATGAAAGACTACAAATGTAAAAACACTTTGTGAACCGTCAATCATCTTAAGAGAAGTTTGGATTCTAATGCACACATGCAAACTTATCATTTCAAAGTCTAGCAGTTAGCTCCAGTTAGAGACATGCTCAGAACATTGTAAATAATACATTTATAAATTCATTAATCCTTTTTAAAATTCCAGACTAATGAAAAATAGTGCATTTTTAAACAGCTCCTTTGGCAGCAGGGGACTGGATTAGATGACCTCTCAAAGTTCTTCCAGGGTCTGCGAATCTGCACAATGCAAGCTGCCCTGCTACTCATAGACACCAGATCACAGAGGACTCAAACATCTAATTTCATGTATTTAAATTCCATGCTTGATACAAAAATGAAAGGGCCTGCTTTGATGCCTGTATTAATGAAGTACTAATTCAATAATATTTTGTAATACTACCCATGTAAAGATTACTACTTTTGCAAAAACTTGAATGTTATTTGCCTCTGGGCTTACAAATGACTACTGAGTATTTCTAATTTTTCAAATGCAGGCATCTTCCAAGAGTCCCAAGGAAAAAAGTGCAATTATAAATCAAGAGAACACAGTCTCCAAGAGTGCATATTACTAAATAATCATATTTTATTTGGGTTCCAAAAATAGATAGTAAATTTTTTTATCACAGTGAAATGATATTACTGATGGGGATGTTTTTTTTTCAATCCTACTAAGGAGGATTTGTTTTAAGTGTTAAATGGAATCATATTAATATTCATGACTTTATCTGCATAACATTGGGAAATGCCTTCTTTGACTCCTCAATTTCCTGTATAAATATATGTTTAAATATTTGCTATTTCAAAAGCAAAACTATCAATCCACTAGATTCTCAGGGAACTAAAACAAAACAGACGGAGGAAATTTGGGTCAAATGGAGTCGCAGGAGCAAGCCAATGATTCAAAACATCCGAGCCTTAACATGAAATGTCACCTAGTTTTTTAAAAAGTGAAGATGCTAATTCTGCTGATGAAGATATTGTTTCCCCCTCTTGTGCCCTATTCATTATGCAAGGCTGCAGAATATGAAGTGTGGATGTGTGATCCGGGCCATCTAATGATCTCCCACACCTGCTCATCTGGTACAATTTTAATTAACACTCCAAGGAGGTTTGTCAAGAGTAATCAAAAACATTGTCGCTTATAAAGCTGTGGCAAGAAATCAATAGTTTTCATCAGAAAAGGTAAAGGCTAGCATAACTGAGCCATTTAATTGCTTCATTCCAATAAACAAAAACTGCACATTTTAATGACTTGATTCGGGAGATCAATATCTAACCACATATTGCATTAAACAGCAACATGTGGTGGGATATTCGTAGTCATTTCCATTCTGCAAGCAGCATCCCTCTTCTTTATTTCATCCCGAGCGGCAATAGGTTGCTGCGCCTCCGCGGTGCTATGATTTATTTCAAACGAGTGACCTCTAGGGCCGTCAGACTAGTACGGGTGACTAGTTCTCAATGGTGAAGCTACTGGCACTTGACGAAGAGCCTGAGGCAGAATGAATTTACTTCTCTTTTCCTCAATCATCAACAGGCTCTGCCCTGACCCCCGTTCTGACTCCTATAACAAGAGCTCCTGTCTCGGCGTGAAAAATTTACTGTCGCATGTACTTCTCATCGAGCTCGGGTGAGGGCTTCTGTCTCCTTCAGTGAGCCGAGTCCAGAGATCTAACTACAGCGGTTCCAATTTAAAAACCACCTAAGTGTGTTTCCCATAAAGCGGGCAGTGTCCGCCGGCATCAGTTTCCAAATGGCACAATTGCCTACAAAGTTAAATCTGTGCGCCACGTTTAATTCAGGGCAACACTGAAGCGCCAAAACGCGCTTATTGATGTGGTGCCATAGTCAGCGAGGAGCGCTCATTAATACTGCGGACTTGGAGAGCTATGTGTTTATTATCGGTGGCCATTAGAAGCCTGAAGAAGATGGGGTACTTAAGTCATTTTGAAGGTTACTTGAAAATAGAAATTCCAACAAACCATTGAAAAATATTGTCTGTGACAGTTATAAACCGAATCCCTCCATGTTCGGCCACAAAAATACAAAAGCACGCAAGACACAATAAAGACGTCAGATTAAACAAGGTAAGCTGGCTAACACCTGTGGTGTATCTTCCTGATGAGTAACTACCAGCAGAGCATGTGGTCCATAGAAAGAAAAAAATGGGGGGTGGGGGGCGCAATAAGCCCCCGTGTATCTAATGCACATGACTTCTAACAATCACCTTAAAATAATTAAGCAACAAAATGAATGTCTTCGACCCCCACATCAACTACAAGGCAATTAAAAGGCTGGCGTCTGATGGTTTATTCCATCTTGGTGTCGCCTTACGCAAAATTTCCACTCCCTCTTTAATTTCCAATCCTTCTACTCTCCCTGCTTCACAGCTCCTGGCTATTGGCTTTTACAATCTGTCCCTAGGGACTGAGGAGTTATTACCCCTGTCGGTGGAGGAGAAAGGGATGTTATTCCCTTGTCTCCCCCGTAGGCTCCAGCAGATTCCAGGCTCTGATGGATAGCCTTCATTGGAGGGAGGTGGATGCAGCGCTGTTAGTCCTCACGCTTGTCAGATCCATCTACCTGTGCCACCGGTATTACTTACTGGAGTCACAGTGACACTCTCGGTCCCCAGAGTCGCCAGAAAAGCCCTCAAGTCAACGCTGCCCAGGGCATTCTGCCACGGTGGCAAAAATGGCACAACAATGCCCATGTGCCATAGCAGAGGGGACTCGGGCTCCTGGGTCGTCACATCCTCGAGACAAAAACAAGGGAAGGGCTAGGAAAAACCCCTCCAGAATTGGACCTTTGAAGGTAAATATTGTGACAAGTTAGGGGAACCTGAGAAAACGAACTAGAGGTTGTTGGAGGTACCCTACGATTCTGCATTATTCGGTCCCTCTTGCTATGGCTCACAATGCACCATGACTTAGACACATGGAATCCTTTACCTGAATCTTAGTTTGCAGGTGCACAGGTTTATGCTCTGTCTCATCCAAAATTTGAGTAAGGGCTTCAATCAGCCGCCAAACCAGTCACAGTGTCTGACATTGCCAGGAAAATAACCATTTCTAGAATGAAGCAGGGAGTTCCCAGCCTAAGAGCCGTCTGTCTGGTCAGGCTCTAGTGGGGCTTTTCAGACGAAGACAAGCAAGCCCTTCGTGTTTTCTGTTTGTGGTCTGCACCTCACATCTGTCTCCTCATCTTTCTCCTCATCTGTCTTCACCCAAGGTGAGTAACCGATGGGCATCAGGAAATCATCGCACATGGCGCCCAGCCAGACCTGCCTGCTAAGGGAAACCTCTGGTCCTGTTGAGGTGACTGTTAGTCACCACCAGCTGGGACAGTGAGCTGAGAGTCTCATCATGTGACTCTATCAACAGAAAAACACAAATGATAACACACTTCTGAGCCTGCACCTTCAAAAACTTTGTTTCTATGTAAATTATTGTCAAGTCCAATGCTTATCCACTGCTTAGAGCCCAATGTACCTCCAACTTTTCAGATTTCTTCAAGACCCCAGTACTCCCATATCCTAGAAGGAAAACCAAGCCAACAACACACAGTAAGACACTTTATGATATCTAGAGACACTGATGATTACTCCAATTATTTATACTTGTTAGTCTAAGAAAAGATCATTAACAGCCACACATCTACTCAGGTAAGTTCAGCCTGAGTGATCAAATGAATTACCAGGCAACTGGCTTTCTGAGCTTTGTAGACACCAGAATTACAGCTGTGAGCTCAGCTGTAAGACAGTAAAACATTCTTTAAAAAGTAAGAAAAAGGAATGTGACCAAAACAACCCAGAATTCTAGCTCGTTCCTTTCGTATGCCCACAGTGCACACACTTGAGTCTAAAAATTCCTAGCAGCTGGTATAAAATAAAGCTGTCTGCATGGAACAGGGACAGCAGTGAAGGGGAAGAGGAAGGAATTTCATTGACTCCTGGTTTATTACTGTAGTTTCAATCTTTTTTTAAAGATTTATTTATTTATTATGTATAAAGAAGAGGGCACCAGATCTCATTACAGATGGTTGTGAGCCACCATGTGATTTCTGGGAATTGAACTCAGGACCTCTGGAAGAGCAGTCAGTGCTCTTAACCACTGAGCCATCTCTCCATCTCCTGTAGTTTCAATCTTATGCCTGCCTGAAACTTTCTTCCTTCCAGTCCCCTGAAACTCTTCTGAGTGCCTAGGATTGGCCCTGATTCACTTCTCTAGGATGGGCATGGCCTTAGCATGTGTGATGGCACCATCAGTGCGATACTCCAGTCTCCTTCCCTGAGTGCCCCTGCTATCCCAAGACACCAGGGAAGAAAGGCACACAAAGGGCTGCCAGGCATGGACAAGGGGTTTGATTTTTGCTTGAAATCCTCTCTCAGGTAAGTTTAAGATAGTAGGTAAAGCACTTTCCATAAAGAAATCCTCATCCTAAACGCTCCTCCCTCAGCCCTGATGGCCAATCCCCCCCCCCACCCCCCCCCCCCACCCCCGCTTCACTAGCAGTTCTTACTTTATGAGAAGAGTCCCAGGGAAGCTAACTAGGGTGGCTAATGACGTCAGGCAGTGCAGACTATACGCCAAAGTGCAGGAAGCCTTCCTGTACACTTCCACTGTGGCTTATATTTACTTTCCTTCACCCAGGCCATCAGGGCCCTGCTTTGACAGCTAGCTCGTGAGCATTCTAGAATGCCCCACACAGACAGTAGACCCCACCTCCCTCTGTCCTTATCCTCACCACCCAACAACCACGTGTAGGGTCAATAGTTCCAGAATCTTTTGGAGGCCTCAGATTCATGACAACCTCATTTCTCAGTCGTGAGTCAGAAAGACACACAGCAGCCCTCTTCTCAAGATGGTGTCTTGAATTCCAGGGTCACACTGTGTAATGCCAATCACAACTGTGATTCAAATTTTCTTACAACGAAGTTTTCAAAGAGTGAAAAATTGCTGTGTTTTATTAAATAAAAAACATGCACAGGCCAGGTGGTAGTGGTACATGCCTTTAATCCTGGCACTTGGGAGGCAGAGGTAGGAGGATCTCTGAGTTTGAGGCCAGCCTGGTCTTCAGAGTGAGTCCCGGGACAGCCAGGGCTACATAAAGAAACCATGTCTTAGGGAGGGCAAAAAAAAAGTATATATAAAAGTATTAATTGTATAGTTTATGCTTTAAATGAAGCATTTATTCTTACATTCTCAGCCCATCTCAATTTGAACTATAATTTCGATCAGAAGTAATTGATTGTGGCAACACACACCTATAACCCCAGGATTTAGGAGCTAAAGCATGAGGCAGGAAGATTAACACCTTAAAGCTAAACTAGAATACATCACAAGACACTGTCTATTAAAAAAAAAAGTCATTTACAAACTCAAGTTCTTCCAGATAAAACTTAAAAGTCTTATAATAATAGACTCATTATCAGTTCTTGTTTTAAAGAATTATTTGTTAATATGTATGTGTGTGTGCAAGTGTATGTATGTGCACCATGTGCATGCAGTGCCTGTGGAGACCAAAAGAGGGTACCAGACTCCCTGAAACTGAAGTTCCAGTCTGCTGTGAGTTTCCTGATGTAGGTGCTGGGAACTGAACAAGTCTTCTGAAAGAGCAGCAAGTGCTCTTAACAGATGAGCCATCTCTCCAGCCAAAGCTATCCATTATTTCATGTAAATTTAAATTAATTAAAATTTAAAATTTGACCAGAAGGTGTGTTGGCAGCACATGCATTTAAATTCAGCACTTGGGAGGCAGAGTTAGGCAGATCTCTGAATTTAATTTAAATGCAGTTCCTTAGTCACAACAGCTGCATTGTAAGTACCCAGTGGCCTCTTGTGACTTGTGAGTTCTGAGGGAATGGGGCAGCTATGGAGGAACATGCAGCAGGTTGGAGACCAGTGAGCAGCTTCAGTCCTCTTGGGACTTTGGGATATCTTCAATCTGATAGCCAAGTCAGCATTTTGTGTGGCTAGCTCTCCATAAGGAAGTCTCAACTATTAGAATCGTCATAGGGACAGCTTCTATAGTACCATCCATCGTCCCCTTGCGAGGCTGGGTCTCAGTTAGGGTAGGATTGGGAGTCAGAAGCATGATGAGGACTAGGGACTAAGGGACTTGTGACACCCTGTCCTGCTTTCTTTCTTCTCCAGGTCTGCCTTCAGTCTGCCCAGAGCCATCTATGGAAGATTTCCTCCTAGATATCAACATTCTACTTGGTCAAGACAGCATAAAGTGTGTGTGTGTTGGGGGGTGCAGGGGAGGCTGTAGGCAAGCAGGTGAGGTGTTTTCATGATTAATGCCTGATTTGGGAGAGCCCAACCCATTGTGGGCAGTGCCAACTTTGGCAGGTGGTCTTTAGTTGTATAAGAAAGCAGGTTGAGTGGGCCATGGGGAGCAATTAATTCATCTAGCATCATAATGCCTGTCACCCACCACGGGATCCTCACCAAGACAGGTGCCAGAGTTATGCCCTGGAAACTCCAGAACGGTGAACAAAATAAACTTCTCTTCTTTAAATTTACTTCAGCGTGGTTAACTAGCTCACAGTAGTAATAGACAACAGGTTAATACACCAGCACCCTTCCACAGCAGCGTTCTGGCTCCTCTGAATATGCCCAAACTATGAAGCTTCCAGTAAGCCTCTCAACACCCCAACCACAGTCACTAGTCACTAGGCATTCACTCCATCCCCTCACACCCTTGTCAGAAGATGACATCATATGTGTCGTTATTATCAATCTAGTTCTCTATGTCCCCTTTCTTCCAAAAGACACAAGAGCCAGGAGGCCAGTGACCTCACCTTTCTTGTTCACTGCTGAATCCCCAGAACTAGAGCTGTGCCTGAAGCTAACCTGCCTCTCAGTACATGTGGGATAATGAACGAACGAGCAGCTGATGCATGAGCTAAGGGCTACTCATTGTCTTATTTTAAACTAATGAGCAGGGGATGGAGATAAAACAATAATAAATAATAATACTTGAGGGCTGGAGAAATGTCTCAGCATTTAAGAATAGTCGCTACTCTTGCAGAAAACCCAGATTTGATTCCCAGCACCCACGTGGCAGCTCACAGCTGTCTGTAAATCTGGCTCCAGGTTGTCTGATTCCCTCTTGTGGCTTCCATGGGTACTACATGCAGTAGTGTCCAGAAATACGTGTGGTACAAAATATATGGTGGTTTCAATGAACATGGTCTCCACAGGCTCATATATTTGAATGCTTGGTCCCCAGTGGGCAAGAACATTTGGAAAGGATTAGGAGGTGTGGCCTCTTATTGGAGAAAGTGTGTCACTGAGGGTGGGCTTTGAGGTTTCAAAAGCGTATGCTGTCCCCAACTGGTTCTCTCTCTTCCTTCTTTTCTCCTCTTCTCTGTCCCTCTCCCTCCCTCTCCCTCTCCCCTCCCCCTCCCTCTCCCTCCCCCTCTCTCTCCTCCCCCATCCCTCAAGACTCACTATACAGGTCACTCCTATTCCCCACAGACCAGCCCTGAATTCTCAATCCTCCCGCCTCTGCCTCCCAGTTGCTGGGATGACAAGCATATGCTTCTACACCTCACTTACAAGTCAGTACTTTGCAAGCCCTCAAGCAGCATCCAGCATGGAATTGAAGGAAAACATTTATGATTGGCTTTATTATTGGTATTATGCACTCACATGCTTGAGTACTGAGCCCAGACCTATACGTTTCCATAGCAAATCGTCAGACTCCTCAGCTGGATTCATGTTCCCTTGTTAATGGACTCCTGGGGCTCCGCACAAGGGACTTTACCTCAGTTTGTGACCATACACTTGTATCTCTCGTTAGCCACAAAATCAAGGACTGATGTTCATCACTCTTGGACCCACAATGACTGAACTAAATGGTGAATGTGACAATAATTTATAAAATGGCTAGGCTACTTTAATATGTAATGTTACGAGATATTTTGATGCCATATCCAAAGCTCACTTAGAGGAGCCCAGGTGCATCTGTAGAGTAAGTCAGCATTTGCACAGCAAACAAACAACACAACAAACAGCCCAACTCGGCATTCCATGGCAAAAACACAGGCTGCGTCTGAGGCTAACCTCTCTGTGTGGCTCTGTCGCAGGTGAACATGACCTGGCTAAGATGTGGACTAGGGAGAAGTCTGCTCCACCCGAGAGGGGCCACACCAGATCAATGGCTGCCTGGGACACTCACAGCTCAACATAGTTCCCTGGAGCCAAAGACCCCTGCCTGTGTGCAGCAATCCCAAGTGACCAGCTCATGGAACATCTCCTATCAGGCATTGGGCCAAAGCAAGTCACATGACCATGCCAAAGTCTAGCATAGTATGTCTTAAGCTTTTCTACCCTTAACCTTTTTGCCCTAGACATTTTTATGTGACCCAGGTATAAAGGTACATAAAATAGGAATATAAATCAAACATTGATAATAAATAACATAGAAATTTATTTTTAACTCTTTAGCGTACACACATATATATAATTGTATCATTAAAGATGAAAGCAAATTGGCCTACTAATAAAGTGGTGTGCTTGTCTATGTTTACATTAAAAATTAAATGTTGGCTGAATGCTCGGTACTGTGGGATGAGGAGCATCTTCAACTCTTTGAAGAGCTGGTTTGGTATTTTTATTTTATGATCATGGGTGCTGAGAACTGCATCACATAAATACATGATACTGAACAGTTATGGCTAGATCATTTCAGAACGGTTGGGCATGCTTGTCCTAAACCCAAGCCAAAATACATTTCACTTAACAGTGTTTTTGTTTTTTTAGAAAATTCAAGTAAACATCTTATTGAGTTTTTTGGCTTGTTTGGTTTGGGTTTGGGTTTGGGTTTTTGAGACTGTATAGCCCTGGATTGCCTGGAATTCACTATGTATGCCTCAAATTTACAGAGATCAGCTTGCCTCTGTCTCTTCAAGTACTGGGACTAAAGGTGTATGTTGCCATACCCTGCTCAAGCAAGCATCATAAACTACATTTTTAAAATTTCTAATTTATTTATTTATGTATTTGTCTATTTTTATATGGATGCTATGCCTGAATGTATGTCTGTGCAACATGTGCATCCCTGAAGTCTTAGGAAGCCAGAAGAGGGCATTAGGTCTTTGGGGACTGGAATTACAGACAGCTGTGAGCTGCCCTGTGGGTACTGAGAACAGCCAGTCTTCTTAACCATGAACTATGTCTCCAGCCCTAAACAACAATTTTTAGGACCTAACATTCTAGGGTTGGGGAGATGGGTCAGTGGGTAAAGCTCTTGCCACACAAGTGTCAAGATCTGAGTTCTAACCCTTAGAACGCACACGAGGCACCGGAGAGGGGCCCGGCGATTAGGAGACCTTGCTTCAGAGAACATAACTTTGGTTTCCAATACCCACATCAGTTGGACCACAACTGCCTGTAACTCCATCTGGCCTCTGCGAACACCCTCACACACATGGCCCACACCCACACAGACATACACAAAAATAAAAATAAAATAAAATAAACTTGGGACTAGGGAGATGGCTTACTGGGTAAGAACACTTATTGTTCTTGCAAGGGACTTGCAAGACCTCTGAGGGCACCAGAAGTGCATGTGATGCACAGACATACACGTGAAAAAAATTACACATATAGCAATTAAATCTGAAATTAAAAAAACAAATACAAAAACAAAACACACCTCAGGAGACAGAGACAGGAGGATCTATGTGAATCTTAGGCTAGCCTGGTCTAGTGAGCGCCAGAACAGCTAGGGCTACATAGAGAGACCCTCTCTCAATCAATCAATCAATCAATCATCAATCAATCAATCAATCAAAGAGAGCCCCGATGAAAGCTAGGTGCAGTCATGTGCACTCTGTGAGACTTCCTGGAAGCTCATGGGCCAGCTCATCTGGCATACACAGTACAGACATCAAAGAGAACCCCCTTAAGGTGAAAGGTGAAGACCAGAACCTGAGGATGTCCTCTGACCTTCACATGAGCACCGTGGCATCTGTGAACCTGCAGTCACACACACAAATGTGCATGGACACATCACACATACATACATCTTACACACAGACCCATAAAATAAAATGAAATCGGGGTTGGAGATTTAGCTCAGTGGTAGAGCACTAAGGCCCTGGGTTCGGTCCTCAGCTCCAGAAAAAAGAAAAAATAAAATAAAATCTTATTTTTTAAATCTAACATTTAAACACAACACAAATCCAAATTTTATGCATGCTAAGGAATAATGGTAAAAAAAAAAAATTAAGTCTTTGTTTCCCTAATTAAACTACGTGCTCCTATAATAGCAGAAAACTTTGCATGTACAGAAAAAAAAACACTATTATTTTGAGACTAACATATGATAGTCTCAGATCTGTCGAGGTGTTTCAGGCATTGTTAGTTGACATTGTTACATGCACAGTAGAAAGTAAACATGTGGGCTGGAGAGATGGTTCAGCGGTTAAGAGCCCTGGCTGCTCTTGCAGAGGTCCTGAGTTCAATTCTCAGCAACCACATGGTGTTTTACCACCATCTATAATGAGATCTGGCGCCCTCTTCTGGAGGCAGAAATACATGCAGACAGAACATTATACATAAGCAAACATGCTGTGTGTTCAGCCTCAACTGAGGCCACAGTGAAGTCCCACAGTGCAACATGGCAAGTACCATCAGAGCATCATGGGTTTATTTTTGGTTATTGTGCATTCAGAAACCTTTCACTCTTGCCAAGATTTTCACAACCCCCACATTCAGTTAAGTGACTCCTGTGGGGGTTAGGACATCATCTGGGTGTGAGAGGCAGAAGCAGGTGGATCTTTGTGAGTTCGAGTCTAGCCAGGACTACATAGACACCCTGTCTCAAAAAAAAGGCGGGGGGGGGGGGGGGGATAAAGAAAGAAAAAAGAAAGGAAGACAGAAAGAAAGAAAAAAAAACCAGGGTTTAGGGACCAAGAAGTCTCAAGGCCTAGAGTGGGAAGGGCAAGAGGGGGGGAGATATTTGCTGAAGAGTAATCTCAGCTATCACAGCCCGTCACGCCCCAGAGCAATTGCATCCTAGGTAAAATGAGAAGCCAGAGCCTACTGCCAGCCTCGAGAGACACGCTACAATTATGAAGTCCCTGTAAATAGAGAAAACAAACAACAGTATCCAAAGTAATCCCAGAATTCAAAGTCACAAACAAGAGCCACCACTGAAATTGATTGATAATTGAGATGCTGCTGCTCATTCCAGCAACCCTGCAGCATGCACAGGGGTGAGGAACAGCTGGGATTTATTTGCCGTGGAAACACATGTAGAAGAGGCTTTCTAGAATGGCTGGAAATGGCAGAAGTGAGCAGGCTGGCGGGGGAAAATGCAGTGAGCGCACCTTAAAAAAGAGAATTAAGGGCCAATTTTTATCAACATGGTTTGAACTTATCCTTATTGTGGTTTTGTTTTGTTGTTTTTTGAGACTGGGTCTCTGTGTAGCGCTGGCTTGTCCTGGAACTCACTCCGTAGATAAGGCTGACCTCACACTCAGAGATCTGTCTGCTTCTGCCCCCGAGTGCTGGGATTAAAGGTGTGTGCCACCACTGCCCGGCCCTTATATTGATTGTGGTTTTTACAGTTTCTCAATGCAAATACAAAAGATTGTTTTAAAGTTGTCATGACTCCACAGTGAACAGCCAATTCAATTCTCCTTGCTTACACCTTACTCATTGAAAATGTAAATTTGATCATATCACACCCTAAGGAAAACTCTTTCGAGGCTTCCTGGTGCTGTAATAGAAACCTTCCTTTCAGTGGCTTTCTAGAACATTCTCAATCTGCCTCTTCTCTCTGACGCCTCCCTTCACATTCCCCATGCTCTTTTCTTTAGAGATGTTTAAGTTAACCTCATAGTCTCATCCCTAGGATCTTACACATGCCCTTAGAGACACTCTCCTTCTTTGGGTATCCTTGGATACTGCCTAGGAGCTGAGCCTCCACTGTCTGGAATTCTCCATAGGTTCCCACCCCCACGTGAAGGCCAGGTCACCTGTCTGTCCCGCTCACCACCATTTTGTCCTCAGTCGCCTAGTACATTGGAGGTATCCCAGAATATTTACTGAATGAATTCAAGGTTGAAAGGCATCTAAAAGTACCAACTAATTCAGGATGACCTCTTCCTGTTCACCGTACAAATACATTTTTACTGTATACAAATACATTTACGCTGTACAGGCTCATTTTTAACGTGTCAACTATAAAATCAGAGCATTTTTAGAAGCCATGGTTTATTGGTGAAATTATTTAGGCAACTCCACATAGTTAAAAAGGAGGTTTATTTTGTGGGGTAATTTACAAATGAAGGGATAGTTTGCAGGGTCTGGGAAAGGTGTGGCACAGTCAGGCGGTGTCCTCTGGAGAACTCTGCTCGGTCTACCTCCAGTGTCCAGGGTTCCAGAACCAAGAGAGCTCCCCCATCTGGATCTAGGGTCTTCAGGGGTCCTCTCCCGGCTCTGCCTTGTAGGCGTGACAGTTACCAAAGCCTCAAAGAGGGTGGTATTTCTAGGTCAAAGCTGGAACGGCTACCCCCTACAATAATTTCTGGCATTTTTGCCCAAATCTTTTGTGCTATTATTTCGCAAAGGGTGCTAATTCTAAGACCAGGGAACTGTCTCTACAAAAGAAATAGAAACAGTTCTCTCTCTCTCTCTCTCTCTCTCTCTCTCTCTCTCTCTCTCTCTCCTCTGAAAGCAGTGAAATTCAACATGTCTCAGGCACCGGTAATGGACACCTTACTTCTGGTTTTGTTATTGAACTGGCCACTGTTCATATTGGTCATCGCTCACACTGGTCACTGCTCACACTGGTCATTGCTCACACTGGTTGTCACACACACACACACACACACACACACACACACACGCACGCATGCACACGCACACGCATGCACACACATGCAAACCCATTGTTCCACTATTATCTTGCAAGCAAAATGTTATGGAGCACAGAGCTGAGAGGGTGGGCCTCGGTGTAAGTAGCCACAGACAGTCCTTTTGATTCCAGTCTATGGCCAAACCTCAAATCAACACAAGCGTTGGCATCCCCGTGTTCCTATCTGCAGACCAAGATGCCACAAACACCACATCCACATCCACAGGCATCTAAAATGAGATTTTAAAGGTAACTATAGACATAGCTCATGTTGCAGGTACAGCACACATATTCAACCTTCCCTACAGTCATCATCGTCATCCTCTTTTGCTTATAGGGAAACTGAGGCCCAGAGAGATTAAGCAAAATACTGCAGGTTGCTCAGCTACTACTTGAGGTCAGATGGAAGGCACTCAGATCAACAGGCTTAGCAGCAAGCGCCATTATCCACTGAGCCATCCCACTGGCCCTAAGTGGCGAGGTTTTAAGTATCAGTTTCACGTTAGGCTTGCAAGCACTCCCACATTGCCCATGTGGGTAGCTCTAATTCTCCGCCAATGAAGAGGTAAATTGGATACGATCATCACTCTTTCCCCTTTGACCACTGGCTTTGGGGAAGTAGAAGCATCTCAATGTGGCCATCAGAATTCAGATCAGACGCGTGCGGCTTGCGGGCTTGATGAGGGGCATCAGGAGGTAAGATGCATGGTCACTGTAATTTTTATGCCCTTTTCCTAAACGGTGTTCCTTCAGCTTCCCTTCTGCAGCGCTCAGTCCCATCAGGGACACAAATGCAGCCGCGTGTGACCACATGCACCCCTGCGCACTTCAGCTCTGGGGTTAGAGTCGGTAATGGGCTCCCCTGATCACTCAGTCCCTGAGCAAACACTTGGAAGCTAATACTCTCGCGGTTCAGTTTAAAGGGAGGAATGTTTATAAAACGCTTTCATTACTGGCATTGTCAAAACAGACACTTAAAGCAGGACCAGCGAGGTGGTTCAGGAGATAAAGGTGCTCGCTGCCAAGCCTGACAGGCTGAGTTCAAACCCAGGACTCAGGTGATAGAAGCAAGGTATTTACTTATACAGGTGGTCCTCTAACCGTACACACAGACACGCATGCATAAAAAATGCGCACACACACACACATACATGTGCAGACACATGCAAACACACGCAAATACGTATAAATGTAACAATAAACAAATAATAAACAGAGCAGATGTTTGGGTACTTGAATGTTCTTAATACAAAAACTTGATCATTAGAGAAAATGTACAATCCAGGTGATGAGTGCCTGACTCTCCTAAGGTCAGCTGTACTGCTCACAGTGTACAGTGCTCACAGTGTACAGTGCTCACAGTGTACAGTGCTCACAGTGTACAGTGCTCACAGTGTACAATGCTCTTAGTGTACAGTGCTCAGTGTACAGTGCTCAGTGTATCGTGCTCACAGTGTGCAGTGCTCACAGTGTGCAGTGCTCAGCAGTGCGCAGTGCTCACAGTATACAGTACTCAGTGTACCGTGCTCACAGTGTACAGTGTTCACAGTGTAACAGTGCTCACAATGTACAGTGTTCATAGTTCACTATGCTCTCACACAGTGCACCAGGCTCACAGTTTACAGTGCTTACCATGTGCAGTGTTCACAGTACACCATGCTGACAGTGTACACTTCTCACAATGTACAGTGTTCACAATACATCATGCTGACAGTGTGCACTGCTCACAGTGCACAGTGCTCAGTATACAGTGCTCAAAGTGCATCATGCTCACAATGTGCAGTGTTTATAGTTCACATACTTTCACACAGTACACCAGGCTGGTAGTGTGTAGTACTCACAGTGTCCAGTGCTCCCCATGTGCAATGCTCCCCATGTGCAGTGCTCACAGCACACAAAATATACAGTGCTCACAGTGTACAGTGCTCACAGTATACAATGCTCACAGTGCCCAGTGCTCACAATATACAGTGCTCACAGTGCCCAGTGCTCACAATATACAGTGCTCACAGTGCACAGTGGCCACAGTATACAGTGCTCACAGTATACAGTGCTCACAGTGCACCAGGTTCACAGTATACAGTGCTCACAGTGCACAGTGCTCACAATATACAGTGCTCACAGTGCCCAGTGCTCACAATATACAGAGTTCACAGTGTACAATGCTCACAATATACAGAGCTCACAGTGTACAATCCTCACAGTGTACAGTGCTCACAGTGTACAATGCTCACAGTATACAATGCTCACAGTGCATAGTGCTCACAGTATACAATGCTCACAGTGCACCAGGCTCACAGTATACAGTGCTCACAGTGCCCAGTGCTCACAGTATACAGTGCTCACAGTGCCCAGTGCTCACAGTATACAGTGCTCACAGTGTACAGTGGCTACAGTGTACAGTGCTCACAGTGTACAGTGCTCACAATTATACAATGCTCACAGTGCACCAGGCTCACAGTATACAATACTCACAGTGCCCAGTGCTCACAGTATACAATACTCACAGTGCACCAGGCTCACAGTATACAATACTCACAGTGCCCAGTGCTCACAGTATACAATACTCACAGTGCTCACAGTATACAATGCTCACAGTGCACCAGGCTCACAGTATACAGTGCTCACAGTGCACCAGGCTCACAGTATACAGTGCTCACAGTGCCCAGTGCTCACAATATACAGAGTTCACAGTGTACAATGCTCACAATATACAGAGCTCACAGTGTACAATCCTCACAGTGTACAGTGCTCACAGTGTACAATGCTCACAGTATACAATGCTCACAGTGCACAGTGCTCACAGTATACAATGCTCACAGTGCACCAGGCTCACAGTATACAGTGCTCACAGTGCCCAGTGCTCACAGTATACAGTGCTCACAGTGCCCAGTGCTCACAGTATACAGTGCTCACAGTGTACAGTGGCTACAGTGTACAGTGCTCACAATGCACCAGGCTCACAGTATACAGTGCTCACAGTGTCCAGTGCTCACAATTATACAATGCTCACAGTGCACCAGGCTCACAGTATACAATACTCACAGTGCCCAGTGCTCACAGTATACAATACTCACAGTGCACCAGGCTCACAGTATACAATACTCACAGTGCCCAGTGCTCACAGTATACAATACTCACAGTGCTCACAGTATACAATGCTCACAGTGCACCAGGCTCACAGTATACAGTGCTCACAGTGCACCAGGCTCACAGTATACAGTGCTCACAGTGCCCAGTGTTCACAGTATACAGTGCTCACAGTGCGCCAGGCTCATAGTATCCAGGGTTCACAGTGCATCAGGCTCACATTGTACAATGCTCACAGAGTATAGTACTCAGTACACCATGCCCACAGGGCTGGTACATCACAGCTGACATACTGGAGTCCATAAGGCCAACACCAAGCTTGGTACTAAAGAGGAATTAAGCCTGAAGATGCCAGCTCTGCCTCCCGACACGGATTACACTTATCAAATGACTTTTCTCCTTTTAAGTAAAGGCCTGGATGTAAAAGATGTGTTCCTTTAAACCAGGCAATGTCGCCACTGTGTCCTTACAGATAACTGTGACAGAAATAATAACACCTTCAGAAGAGGGTGTTCGGCTAGCCTTGCCATAACTCCATGCTCCTGAGGGGTCGGTGAGACAACAGGTTGGTGATGACTTATCTAAAAAATGGATGGGCAACAAATACGACAGGCAGTTCTCCATAAATATCATTTCCTCTGCAAGCTTCAGAAGGTAGTAACGGCAGGGAGCCCGGTGCTCCGTCTTCCCTGACAAGGAGCTGGAAGGGATGTGCACGTGTGTTAACAGCAGAGCCTTGATGAATGGAAGATTTCAACAAGACTCACCTTCTGTCTTAGCCATCACAATCGCCACTTTCTACCCTTTTTTTGTTGTTGTTTTGTTTTGTTTTTTTGTTTTTGTTTTTTTGAGACAGGGTTTCTCTGTGTAGCTTTGGCACCTTTCCTGGAACTCACTTTGTAGGCCAGGCTGGCCTCGAACTCACAGAGATCTGCCTGCCTCTGCCTCCCAAGTGCTGGGATTAAAGGCGTGTGCCACCACTGCCCGGCTGCCATTTTCCACCCTTAATTTTGGTAACCAGGTCATGCATGACTTCCTGCAAGACAGACAGACATGCATGGAGATGAAGCTTTGGAAATGAAATGCACCCACGGCATGAACCCTTGAGGGTGAACCAAACACTGTATGAGCAAGGGTAGTTTGTACAGGCATTTACCAGTTTAGTTTTTTGTTTTGTTTTCTTTTCCGTCCTTTGGTAGTCAAGAGAGCCAATTTCCAAAGATGGCCGCCATAAGCAGTAGTTCAAATACTAGGCTTGGGGACTCACTCCTGTAATCCCAGCTCTAGGGAAGCTGAAACAGGGGGATTGCTCTTTTGGGGCCAGTCTTGGCTGCACAGTGATACACTGACAAAAGGAGGAGGCTGTCTCTTGACCTTGGCTTGCCCTTTAACAGGGCATGCTCAACTTCTCCTTAAAGAGAGGCCTCGGTCACCTTTTCCCTTTCTCCTTGTACCTTTCATCTGAAGAAATGAAATACGGAACAACAACAACACAACCAACAACCACACCAACACCTGTGACCCAAACAACCAGCTCCGTGGTTGGACAGAGAAGAGCTCTGCTCTACGTTGATCACAACACGAAAATCTGGACACAGCCAGCCCCCATGTGCATGGAGCAGGCAGAGCACTGGTTTTCTGAAACCGGACTATCTGAAGTGATGACAGGCAGGTCCGACAACAGGAGCTGAGGGTGGTCTGTGAAAAGTTAAAGATGCACAGCGTAAGTCTACAGCAAGCCTCAGAACACACACCAGGGGACTCGCTGGGGCCCTTCAGAAGTTCCAAAGACAAGAGAGTCTGTGTCTAGCCTTCCACATAGATTTGCCATTTGCTTTCTTTTTAAAAAAGAAATCCTCATTATTCATGAGTTTATGTGTATGACGTGTGCTCAAGAGTGTATGTACACATGTGCTACAACAGACATGTAGAGGTCAGGGGACAACTTTCCTTTTTTTTTTTTAAATTTATTTGCACACACATGTGCAGGCCCATGTGTACCACAGCATGAGTGTAGAGGTCAGAGGACAGACAACCAACGCCTGGGGAGTTGGTTCGCATTTTTCCACCGTGGTCACGGTAACCAGACTCAGGCTGTTGATAGTCTTGAGCTGTAAGCACTTTTACCAGCTGAGCCATCAATCCTCTGGGCCCTTATATTGGCTATTTGTTTTGTTGGTTTTTTTGAAGCCCCAGCTGTCCTAGAACTCGCTTTGTAGGCCGGACTGGCCTTGAACTCACAGAGATCTGCCTGTCTCTGCCTCTCAAGTGTAAAGGCATGTGCTACCACCAACTGGCCAATTTAAAATTTTTTATTAAATATATTTATATTTTGGTGTGAGCACATGTATGCATATCCACACATGTGAGCATGCAATGGCACGCATGTAGAGGCCAGAGAACAACTTGAGGGAGTGAGGTCTTTCCTTCCACCATCTGGGTCCTGGGGATTGAACTCAGATACTCAGGCTTAGCAGCAAGCTCCTTAACTCACTAATCCGTCTCCCTGGGCCTTAAAATACATCTTTTAAAATGTATTTTAATGGAGGATACAGAGATGACTCAGCAGTTAAAAGAGCACATCCTGTTCTTCCAGAGGACCTGAGTTGGGTTCCTAGCACCCATGAGGGATAGCTCATCTGTAACTCCAGCTCCAGGGCATCCATTGCTCTGACCTTCATGGGCACATACTCCACATACACATACTCATAATGAACCTCAATCTTAAAAAATGTATTTTTGTGGTGATATATTGAATACCATAAAAAACTTTGCCTGAAGATCAGAGAACAGAACAAGCCACTAGATTAAACATAGATGCCAGGCAGTGATGGCACAGACTTTTAATCCCAGTACTTGAGATCTCATGCCTCTGTTACCAATATTTGGGAAGTACACACGCCTTTAATCCCAACACTAGGAAGGAAGTAATTTGGCTGGGCAGAGAAAGGTATATAAGGCGTGAAGAGACAAGAACTGAAGCCTTTTTGGGCTGAAGCCTTTTCGGCTGGACCCCTTTTGGCTGAAGAGTGGAAGGAATTCAGTGAGAGGATTCGTGGAGTTATCGAGGTGAGACGTGGCTGTGGCTTGTTCCTTTGTCTCTCTGACCTTTCAGCATTTACCCCAATATCTGGCTCTGGAATTTTTATTAAAAGATCATTTAGATTTCATGCAACATATGTTAATGTTTTGGGGTGTTTGGGATTTTTGTTTTTGTTCTGTTTTGGTTTTTTTCAGTTTTAAGTGTTATGTGATAACTAGGTCCAAAATGAAAAAAATCCACTAGGTTATTCTAGGGTAAAATTGTACCAGCAAAGGTCCTTCAGCAGAGAGCAGTGGATGTGGTCATACATCAGCCACTGCCAGGAGAAATATTTTCATGTTGAACGGTGGCTACCTTCATTGAGTGTTAGGGACACACAGTGAGACAGACACATCCAAGGGACATGCTACACTGTGTACACTTTCCTTTTCTCTTTTTCTTTACGTGTGCATGTTTGTGCGTGCATGAGTGCGTGTGTGTGTGTGTGTGTGTGTGTGTGTGTGTGTGTGTATGTGTGTGTACATTGTTGGTTTTAATGCAGTGGTGTGGCAGCGCAATGTTATTCATTAAGCGACGCTGTTACCATATGAGAAAAGCCACGAGGCATGACAAAACTTACTATCAGAGTTTTATTAGGAAGAGAGGGGAGAGAACAGGATGTATTCAGGCCTGTTGGAAAGACCTGGGAGGAGGAGGAGGGAGCAGAAGAGAGGGGAGGAGTCTGTGACTTGTTTTTAAGGATTCACCTGCACATGCACATACGGGTTTACGGAGCTACGCCACGCATGCACAGATTGCGTGATTACACTGCTCGCAAATTACGTGGCCATGCTGTGTGCAAATTGTGCGATCACACAGCACACGGATTATGCAGGACATTAGGCCCCTTACTTGGCTACTGAACTGAACATCTGCAGTCATGTAAATGGAGGAATGGCCAGGAATCCCAACATGCATGCATGTGCACATGGAGGAGGCATAGAGGCCAGAGGTCAACTTCAGGTGTCATTTCCCAGGAGACATCCAGCCTGGTCTCCCCCTGGGACCTGTGGCTTGTCTAGGTTAATCTGGTTGGTCAGTGGCCTCCAGAGATGTCCCATCTCTGCCTTCCAAGAGCTGGATTACAAGTCTAACTTTGTACATGGTTCTGGGGACCAAGCTCAGGTCCTCAGGATTCCACAGTCAGCCCTTTACTTAGGAAGCTACCTCCCCAGGCTCCTCGTTCATCTTGAGAAAGAATCTAGCCTTGAATTTAGAATCTTCCTGCCTCAGCCTCCCAAGTGCTGGGATTACAGGTGTACACTACCACATACAACTCTTTTGATCCCCAACACTAACTGGTTGTGGAAGTCTGAAACAGCCTTGGTGCCCCAAGTGAATAAACTTTTCAAAAGAAAGGATGAGCTATTAGTCACATATACCAGAAACTCAATCAATTTGGCATTAGCAATAAAGTTGACATGATGCTGACATATCTAAAATGGGGATCTAAAAAAACAGTTTTGGGGACTCACAAACAGTGTAATATGTCCATATTCTTTATAGAAAAACACAATAGAGCCCTATGGTGGATCACTCCCATGCCACACAGGCAGGAGTCTCTAAGAACATCAGCTTGAAATAGCAAAAGTTGAATTATAAAGCCCATGAGTTATGATCAATAACCCGTGAGCCAGCTTCTAACTTCTGCTACCAAATTGCCTGCACAGTTGACGACACTCATGTTCCCTCTTGTCTGAAGTCAGAGGAGCAGTCACGCCTGTAATTCAAAGCCATCAAGACTTTTCAAAGACCAGGCTGTTGGCTACAGAAGTTCTCACTCGGAAAGTATCCCAACTGTTGGCTGTTGGGGATATCCCACTGATCAATAGGCAATACTAAATGTTTTTCTTCTTATGGAAATGAATGTGCTATGACATTGAGTCACATGAGAGCCCCTCTACCTTCCATCAGTACCATGACACTGGAAATGAGTAGGGTTTGGGGGTTAGGAGTTCAGCATCAGAGGCCACTTTGCTGCTCTGGCCTTGTGGCCCAGCCCTCTAACCCAATCCACATGGCCTCTGAACTGGATTTTTGCAGTAACTTCCCAGGCTACTCTCTGCAACCTTGCCCACCAAAACCTCAGCACAGCCTAAGATCTTCCCCACGGCAGAGCACTCCGTGACATTCCTCTGAGCTTCATTCAGACTCCTTTCACAGCCTGTCAGCTTCCACGATCCAAAAATCCCCTTCCCACAACTGTCTCGACTTCATACCCTTCTACTGAACCCTCCCTCACTCTATTCCAGCCACACTGGCCTCCTGGCAGGCCTGTAGACACACTGGACACATGTCCGTCCTGGGGTCTTTGCAGAGTCTCCTCACCAGCTGTCCATATGGCTCCCATCCTAACTTCATTTTTTCAATGTTTATTTCAATGTCTCCCATTTAGCAGGCCAGTGGTGCTGGGGCTGGAACTCAGGGCCATGTGCATGCTAAGCAAGCACTCTACCACTGAGCTATGGCCCTTGCCCAGTTCTTTCTATATTAAAATGCTTCTTCTTATATACCAAGTGGTTTAGGACTCAGATTTAAAATATGAAGCTTATTTGTTCTGTTTTAAGATTTATTTGTATGTGCATGCGTGGATAGACATAACATGCCACAGCACACATGTGAAGGTCACATGACAGCTTATAAGACTGGGTTGCCTCCTTCCACTGTGTAGATCTCAAGGTTTAAATTTAGGTTGGATTGTCAGCAACACCTATTTTTTGCTGTCGTTGTTTAAGATGTATTTGTTATGTATACAGTGTTCTGCCTGCATATTTGCCTGCATGCCAGAAGAGGGCACCCAATCTCATTATAGATGGTTGTGAGCCACCATGGGTTGCTAGGAATTGAACTCAGGATCTCTGGAAGAGCAGCCAGTGCTCTTAACCTCTGAGCCATCTCTCCAGCCCACATCAGCAACCACCTTTACCCTCTGAACCATCTTGTCAACCCTGTGTGTAGCACGAATCTTAAATGGTCTTATTAATAAAAACAAACCCAGAGCCAGGTATTGGGGTGAATGCTGAAAGATCAGAGAAACAGAACAAGCCACAGCTAACCTCATCTTGCCAGTTCCTCAGCTGATCTTGTTTCCTCAGACTGAAAGACTCTGAGTCTTCATCCAAATGGATCTCAGCTTAACTGCTGCTCAAAGCCAAAAGCTTAACAAGACTCTAGTTCCTGGTCCTCATGCCTTATATACCTTTCTGCTTCCTGCCATCACTTCCTGGGATTAAAGGTGTGTGTTACCATGCCTGGCTGTTTCCAGTGTGGCTTTGAACTCACAGAGATCCGGATCTCTGTCTCTTGAATGCTAGGATTAGAGGCGTGTGCTACAACTACCTAAACCTATGTTTAATATAGTGGCTGTTCTGTTCTCTGACCACCACCACCCCACGATAAGTTCACTGGGGTGCACAATATATCAACCACATTTCCCCTTTTTTGTCTAATAAAAAATAAAATGATAAAAGTTATAACTAATATAAGAAAAAGTATATACAATAAGTATATACAATATATACAGTCATTAATTACATTAACAATGTCTAGTCCATTAACATTTGACAGATTCAGACAAAAATTTTTCATTACTTATCCTATTTAAAACAGATTTTTAAAAGTAGATTTAATAATCTACCTTTTATCTTATCGCCCGTGTTTTATTTTAAAACAGTTACACTAAGTAGCCTGCCTTAACCTCCAAAGTGCTATGATTACAGTCATGTACCATGCCTGGCTTAAGAACACTTAGTTGGGCAGGGCAGTGGTGGAGGCACACGCCTGTAATCCCAGCACTCGAGAGGCAGAGGCAGGTGGATCTCTGTGAGTTCGAGGCCAGCCTGGTCTACAGTGCTAGTCCAGGACAGGCTCCAAAGCTACAGAGAAACCCTGTCTCGAAGAAAAAACAAACAAACAAACAAACAAACAAACAAAAAACTCTTAGTTGGGTTGGAGGTTTTTCTGGGATGTTTTCCGGAACTGGTTTTAATGGAAGCTTGCCTCAGTGGCCAGGAGCCTGCCTCCCAAGGCTTGCATGTGAAGTGTCTTCCACAGGCTCGTGCATTGGAACATTTGGTCCCAGTTGGAAGCTGAGACACCCACAAGGCAGAAGGTTTGGCTGAGGTCAGATGGGTCCTGGAGGTGTGGCTCAGAGGATCTCAGCAGATCCTGTCCTACTTGACATGGCCATGCTCACCACCATGGACCATACTCCCCCAGCCACCATGCCTTCTCTGCCATTGAGAGACAGTATCCCCTGAACTGTGAGGTGAGATCTCCCCTCCCTCTGTTCTTTCTGTCACAGGTTTGTCTCTATAACAAGGAAAGTAACTAATAGAGACAAGGATGATGAAGTGAACAGGGTCCCACCAACCGATCCCTCCAAAGCCTGACTCCACATTTGGGCCCTCAGGCCCTCTTCTTCAGCCAGGATTACCCCCAAAAGTCTGCAGCAAATGTAAAAACATGTCTGGGTATGGAGAAAGGAAGAGGAAGGAGGATAAGGAGTTCAAGGTCATCCTCAACTAATAGCAACTTTAAGACCTGCCTGAACTTCATAAGGATACTTTTTTTTTTTTTTTTTTTTAAGAATGAGTTGGGGGCTGGAGAGATGGCTCAGTGGTTAAGAGCACTGTCTGCTCTTCCAGAGGCTCTGAGTTCAGTTCCCAGCAACCACATGGTGGCTCACAACCATCCATAATTCAATCCAGCACCCTCTCCTGGCCTGTAAGCATAAGCATACATGCAGACAGAATACTGTATACATAATAAATAAACATTAAAAAAAAAAAAAAGAATGAGTTGATCCACCCAGTCCTAACACACCTTCTTTGTATTGTCCAGTCTTAGAAACTCCCAGAACAGGAAACATAAACTGTATGCTTCATAACAGGAAACTCGTGTCTTCAGGCATCGCCCAGTACCAGTATCAATATCATTGGTATCTCCTTACTGTTCTATGCCACCACCTCACCAGAGGGGGCGCTGCCCCGCACCTCTCTTCTCTCAGGATGGGTCTTGTCCAGGATGGTTCTTCCACTCCCCGGCTGCCTGAAACCATTCATCTATTCGGGTAAGAACTCTCCACATCTCCTAAAGCAAAAGCTCACTCTGTAAAAAAAAATTTTTTTCCTTTTAAATTATTTTAATTTTAAGCCAAACTCTTTCTTCCTGTGCTCATTGGCTCAACACGGAATAGCTGACTTCTGATGGGGTTTTCCCACACACCAAGCAACTCCCTGGAGACTACCAATTGGGAGTTCTGCAATTCGCTCTCTAACATTAATGATCTGGAATTAAAGGCAGCCCTGGTAAGCCAAGGGCCAGGTCTCACAGGACTGTTCGCATTTCAGGTGCCTGCTGTCATCTGGATCTTAACTATCCCACAAGCCCCCATACTGATGCCTGGCTGCCAGCGGATGGCGCTGTTGGGAGGCAGTGGAACCCTCAGGAGGTAGGAGCTAGTGGAGGAAAATGAGGTTATGGAGGAAGTGCTCCTGAATACATATATATGAGGGCCCCCAACCCCCTCCCTCTCTTTTACTTCCTGACAGCCGTGGTGTGAGTGACTTTGCTTAATACCACGGTATCCAACCTGGCCACAGGTCCAGTGCAACCATGGCCTGAAACCATGCACCAAAGTCGATCATCTTCCTTCCAAGTCATCTCAAGTGTTTAGACACTGAGGTAAGAAGCCACCACACACACCGATCACAACTGGCATGCTGTCAACCACACTTGGGTAGTTATACAGCAGCTCTACTGCGGCTACTCCACAGCTATACACCGACGGTTCTCATGACCCCCTTCGTAGAGAGGTTTACTGGTTTAACTTACTAAGACAGTGGAATTCCAGAGAATGTTTGGTTCCATTTAGCCAGTTACTACAGTAGATATTACAAAGGGTACAGAGAGCAGGCAGATGAAGTAATGCACTGGGGAAAAGGTACCATGAGAGCACCCACACTCTATCGGCAAGCACCACCATCTGGAATCTCTCTCCTCTGTTCAGCATCTGAGAAGCTTCTCGAACGCTGTCCTTTTGGAGCTCAATGGAGATGTTATTGTGTGGACGTGGTTGACTAATTACATCATTGGACATTTGTGAGCAACTCAACTTTCAGCCTTCTCCCATCCTGAATGATCAGGGTGGTGGGGGAGTACAGGCTGGGACCCAGTAAGGTTCCCCCAGAGGGTCACATGGTTACTTTCTGCTTGCAAGCATCCTCTCACCCTGAGGCGGTGCGGGCCATTAGTCCTGAGTTCATCCAGAATTTTCATTGCCCTGGGGCAGGAGAGATGCTCAGCAGTTAAGAGCTCTTGCTGTCTTTATGGAGGACCAGAGTTCAGTTCCCAGCACCCATGATAGGCAGCTCACAACTGCCTGTAACTCCAGCTCCAGCAGATCCAATACCCTCTTTCAGCCTCCCCAGGAACTGCACTAGTGTATGCGTACATACATACATACAGACAGACATGCACATACACTTAAGTAAAAATAAAATCTTTTTAAAGGATTTCCTACCCCCTTGTCTTAACCCCGACTTCTCTAAAGACACTTTAGAGCCTAAAAAGTGGTTAGCAATGGGGGTGACAAGAGGAAACACAACTATTTCTAGCTCCTGAATGTGCTTTCTTTGGTATTTGATAAATGTGGGGCAGAACCAGCTCCCCCCACCTATTAAGGAGGACAAAGGCAGTGACTGGCTATCTATACCTGTTCCTGAGTTACCACCTGAAGCAAATTATTGTTATTACCAAGTTATCAACCCTCTAAGAATCTCTTAATGGAAACGCTAACAGCTCATTAACTATAATGGCTACCATCCTTCCATCAGAGGGATGGCAACAGCCTGGAAGCATCCTTTCCCAACCCAAAGGGCCCCTGAAAAGGATGGTCCACATTAGACAGCAAGGTCTTGGCATCAAGACCCACTCTATAGTTGTGGGCAAGTCCTGCTGCACTCCCCAGCCCTCTGTGTGTCCAGGACCTGGTTTGCACCCTGAGAGAGTGCAGCACATCTGTGGGACAGCTGACACAGAGGGAGCTAGCTACTGCTGCCAGCTGACACAAGACATTAGCGGCAGACACCATGCTGCAAGACAGGCCCTGTTATCGCAAGGGAGCTGCTCACAGTTTGGTTTTTGTCTTTGTTTTTTTCTTGGAAATTATTTACCTAAATGAAATTGCTTTTCCATTGGGGCAGGGTTCAAAGCTCAAAAGATAAACTCCCTAAAGATGCAAGCCTGGGAAAATAAGGAGGAAGAACATTAGGTGAACCCCAAGGGGAAAGTTTCCACGCCATAAAAACTACACAGCGTTCTTTCAGACCATCAGTTAATTTTAATTCCAAACGTCCAAAGCCACTATCTAAGGGAACTAATTAACTGCTAGCGCTCCCTCTAAAGTAATCTCCCAGGTTTGTAGGAGCAGAGTGCCCAAGGGTTCCTGCTTCCCTTGGCCCTCACAGTGATGTTGCGTGAGGCAGGGCTGGCAAGTCTGAGGCCTGAAGCCTCAACAACCCTCAATGCTCGTCCAGCCTTGTCAGGTAGTTTAGTGACTGAATCCCTGAGGACTCGCTTACCACACTAGCCCTTCCTCTAGAGCAGTGGTTCTCAACCTTCCTCATGCTAAGACCTTTTAATACAGTTCCTCATGTCGTGGTGACCCCCAACCATAAAATTATTTTTTCTTGCTACCTCATAACTGTAACTTGCTACTGTTATGAATCGTAATGTAAACATTTTTGGAGCTAGAGGTTTGCAAAGGGGGTCTTGACCCACAGGTTGAGAACCACCTGCCCTGGGCTCTATGGCGAAGTGGCTGCTAAGGCCAGAGCTGTATCTCACCATGGGAAGATGCTGATGTGTCCTTCATCGGCTGCTCTGGCTGTTGTGCTTAAAGAGAAGCCCTTGTGTAGCTTTTAATTTTTACATACAGTCATCTGCATGTGGATGAGTACATACAGAGGGCAGAAGATTGGACAGGACACAGAAGAGGACAACAGAACACATGTGACACAGGAGGGAGACCACTGGGGTCGGAAGGGTTCAGTCAGGAATCGGGAGCAGGAAGATGGGGGAGGTGAGGAGAGTCAGCCCAAACTAAATACCTCTGGCAATGTGTGAGGGGCCTGCTACTCTGCAGGCCAATTTTTAAAATTCTTTCTTAATCTCCCTTCCCGGTCCATTTTCCTCTCTTCCCACCCATCGGAAGCTATCCTGGGCTTTTCAGCGTTGGTTTTGCTGACTTGCGCATTGCTATTTTGTGCCCATGTACTTTTCTCAAAAAGCTCCTGTCTTCCATGTCTTTAATTCATGTTCCAAAACTTGGGAGGGAGGGTTAGTCGTAATCTCCGTAAGTTCAATGCCTGCTTGATCTATAGAGGGAGTTTCAGGCTAGCCAGGGCTAGCCAGGGAAACTGTCTCAAAATGCAATAATAATAACAACAACCAAGGGAAAACAATAACAAATCACCAAAGAAGAATCACCAGTAGAAAAGAAATCATTCCAGCCTTTTCAAATACTTTAGAAGATATCAGGGAAAGGGGCAACCCCAGGGTTGAGGAGATCTCATACTTACGCTAACAGCTTCACGAAAGCTCAGGACTGAGGTGTGACGTGGTGGCAGATCATTCACCCAGCATGGGCAGTCATCGGTCCCATCCCTGTCAGTGAGGAAGGAGAACCTGGGAGGTGACACTTCCACACTGACCAGAAACTGAGGGACAGCGGCCGTACTTAGTCCTGCCCCCATGGGGGCTCCTGCAAAGCCTGGGCTGCCTGTCTGCAGAGCCCTTCCTGATGTTTCTGTGAACTTAGCCCAGGCTGAGCCCTCCTAGGACATTCTCTGCACAGCTGGAGGGGTGACGGGGAAAGTCCCACAAGTATCCCCAGACTTTCAATCTACAGTTTCATCAAAGGTTCCAAGCACACTGAACACTTTCTGCTACATAACAAAAATAGTCTTAAATCAGTGCTCCAAGAAGCCCTAAAAGTCTAACAAATTTATAGAGCTTTTGTGGGAGACGGTAGTGTTTCCAGCAACAAAACGACCCAGGGTTGAATTCTGGCTGCGCCCAGTTCAGAGAGGTGGGCTGAGGAGAGGAGGGACGGCATCAGGGAGGTGTCCAGCAGGATGCCATCGTCAATGACAATCCTGACACAGGAGCATGGGGCTGAATGTTCCAGAACATGAGCACTGTAGGGATCCTCGACTGCACAGGGCTCCTTCCCTGTCACTGAACTTTCTCTTCACAAACCTGTGAGCCAGGCCAGAGGGTACAGGATTGCAAACTCAGGAAGCTGAGGCAAGAGGATCTCAAGTTCAAGGCCAGCTTGCACAGCTCAGTGAGACTTTATCTCAAAAAGAAAAGTAAAAAAGAGGCCTGAGAATATGGTTCAGTGGAACATTTAACATACTATATACACACACCACATATGCACATATACACCACACATGCCATACACACCATACACACACATACACACCACACACACTATATACTCACCCATCTATGTACATATACACACTACACACACACCACATACACATCACACATACTATACACAAACATACAAACCACACACACACACACACCACACATACCACACATATACCATACACACACATACATACCACACACACTACATACACATCCATATATATACATACACACTATACACACACCACATACATACCACACATACTATACACAAACATACAAACCACAGACACACCACATATACACATATACACACATTACACACACCACATACACATCACACATACTGTATACACATACACACCCACCCACTACATACACACCCCATATATACACACACACCACATACACATCACACATACTGTATATACACATACACACACACCCACTACAAACACACCCCATATATACACACACACACCACACACACACACCACACACACACACCACACACACATATACACACATTACACACACTGACCTCAGAGCTATAAGGAAAGACTCTGGAAACCATCATGATGCAGTTTTTTGGTAACAAAGTCTGTGTGCCAGACCGTGAGACCATTTTCACGCCCAAGGTCCAAAGTCTAAACAGAGGTTTGACCACATGGAGAAGTTTTTAAACTCAGTGAACTGACCCTGCATATGTGTGCCAAGTCGGGCAGCTGTGCCATCTCCTAGTGACACACACAGCGAAGTCACAGAAAGCAGTATTGATCCTGACCCTGAACTGACAGGACCACCCACACACACACACACACACACTGTCATGTGACAAGCACACGAGCTATGGAGCTCTGTGGAAAAGCTAACTAACACAGAATCCTAAGGAGGGAAGGTACAAGGTTAGGTCAATTCACAGACAGTGGAGAGCCTGCACACACACAGTGGAGAGCCTGCACACACACAGTGGACGGCCTGCACACACACAGTGGAGGGCCTGCACACACACAGTGGAGGGCCTGCACACACACAGTGGAGGGCCTGTACACACACAGTGGAGAGCCTGCACACACACAGCGGAGAGCCTGCACACACACAGTGGAGAGCCTGCACACACACAGTGGAGGGCCTGCACACACACAGTGGAGGGCCTGCACACACACAGTGGAGGGCCTGCACACACACAGTGGAGGGCCTGAACACACACAGTGGAGGGCCTGAACACACACAGTGGAGGGCCTGCACACACACACAGTGGAGAGCCTGCACACACACACAGCGGAGAGCCTGCACACACACAGTGGAGGGCCTGCACACACACAGTGGAGGGCCTGCACACACACAGCGGAGAGCCTGAACACACACAGTGGAGGGCCTGAACACACACAGCGGAGAGCCTGCACACACACGGTGGAGGGTCTGCACACACACAGTGGAGGGCCTGCACACACACAGTGGAGGGCCTGCACACACACAGTGGAGGGCCTGCACACACACGGTGGAGAGCCTGCACACACACAGTGGAGGGCCTGCACACACACAGCGGAGAGCCTGCACACACATGGTGGAGGGTCTGCACACACATGGTGGAGAGCCTGCACACACACGGTGGAGGGTCTGCACACACACAGTGGAGAGCCTGAACACACACAGTGGAGGGCCTGCACACACATGGTGGAGGGCCTGAACACACACGGTGGAGAGCCTGCACACACACGGTGGAGGGCCTGCACACACACAGTGGAGAGCCTGCACACACACGGTGGAGGGCCTGCACACACACGGTGGAGAGCCTGCACACACACGGTGGAGGGCCTGCACACACACAGTGGAGGGCCTGAACACACACGGTGGAGGGCCTGCACACACACAGTGGAGAGCCTGCACACACACAGTGGAGGGCCTGCACACACACGGTGGAGGGCCTGAACACACACGGTGGAGGGCCTGAACACACACGGTGGAGGGCCTGAACACACACGGTGGAGAGCCTGAACACACACAGTGGAGGGCCTGCACACACACAGTGGAGAGCCTGCACACACACAGTGGAGAGCCTGCACACACATGGTGGAGGGCCTGCACACACACAGTGGAGGGCCTGCACACACACAGTGGAGGGCCTGCACACACATGGTGGAGAGCCTGCACACACACAGTGGAGGGTCTGCACACACACAGTGGAGAGCCTGCACACACACAGTGGAGGGCCTGCACACACACAGTGGAGAGCCTGCACACACACAGTGGAGAGCCTGCACACACATGGTGGAGAGCCTGCACCCTAAAGAGTTCTCCGCAACAAAAAAAATGAGTGAGTGGCATGGTTCGGTGGCAAAGCCCTTACCTAATATGGATGAGGCCCTGGGTTCATCCCCAGAAAGAGCAAGTCAGGGGGGTGTTAACAGAACTTGATTCTAGATAGCACCTGAAGGGACCTTAAGGGATGGCCAGAAGCCAAAGACTTCCCAAGAGCCACTGTTTCCTGGAGCTACTTCGTGCTGGGTCCTGTTGCACATTTTGTGTGGATATATCCCATCTCCATGGCTCTGTGCTTCCGCCCAAATGGCTGTCACAGCTGTGTCAGGGGACGAGGCTATGAAGAACTTAACTTGCTCTACATCGCCCAGCTAAGCAGAGCAACAGGAAACTGAATTCGGTTCTTTTTCACTCCCAAACTTCCAGGTTTCCCTTAGTTCTCTGAGTTCCGCATCCCTTGATGGTTCCCACCAAAATGGGGTACTGAAGGAGGGAGGGAGGACTCAGAAGATGCCTTTCACCTTAGTGGTACAAAGTGCTGGCACTTGCCTCAAAGCCACTAGGGGGCGATATAAGGGAAAGGAGGCGAGAACCTGTGGAGCCAGGAGGGGACCTGCACAGAGCTTGAAGCCAGGTTTGCAGAGAGTGGCAGGCTCAGAAGTGCGACCTTTCTCGAAGAGCCATCATAGGGTTGTGTTTTATTTGTTTCAGTTACAGTAAAACGCAAATAACAAATTAATTGCTCAAAGCAAACAATCCCATGGTGTTTAGCTCATTCACGGTATTGTACAGCCACCACCTCTGTCTAGTGACATCTCCATCATCCCGAAAGAAAACCCCAAACTCGTTAAGTGGTCCTTTCAGATCTCTCCACCCACCCACCCTCACCCCGTAGCTGGTAACCACCAATCAACATTCTGTGGTCTGGATGTTTCGTAACGGGATCATACAGTGTGGCTATTTGTGTCTGGCTTCTTTTATGTGTTTTCAGGGTGCATGTAACATACCCATCTTTCATTCCTTCTTATGGCTAAATGATAGTCCATTGTGTAACTACCCCACAATTTGTCTCTCTCTTCACCCCTACCGGACATTTGAGTGTTATTTCTCTAGAGGTTTCTGCAGCTGGTAGACGGCTTGGTGGTAAATGTGCTGCTTATCACCAAGTCTGATGATGGCCTGAGTTTAATCCTGAACCACATATCATAGGAGGTTACTGTGAGTTGTCCCCTGACTTCCACACACATACTATGACACATGCATGCACACATAAGTACACAAGAAATAAATGTGAAATTTTGTTTTAAGATTTCTAAAGGGGCTGGGGAGATGGCTCAGAGGTTAAGAGCACTGGCTGCTCTTCCAGAGGTCCTGAGTTCAGTTCCCAGCAACCATATGGTGGCTCACAACCATCTGTAATGAGAATGGGTGCCCTCTTCTGGCCTGCAGGTATACATGCAGGTAGAACACTGTATACAAAATAAATTTTTTTTTTTTTTTTTTTAAGGATTTCTGAAGTTACCAGGCATGGTGGTGCATGCTTTTAATCCTAACACTTGGGAGGGAAAGGCATGTGGATCTCTGTGAGTTTGAGTCCAGCTTGGTCTACAGAGCAAGTTCCAGGACAGCCAGGGCTACACAGAGAAACCCTATCACAAAAAACAAAAACATTTTTTTTTTCCTGAAGGCAGATATGGTGGCAGCACCCATACTCCCAGCATTTGAGAGAGATAGGCAGGAGAATTAGAGGTTTGAGATCAGGGGCTGAGAGATGGCTCAGGGGTTAAGAGCACTTAACACTCTTGCAGAAGACCCAGGTTTGGTTCCTGGCACCAACATGGCTTATAACCATCCATAACTCTAGTTTCAGGGAATCCGGCACTGTCTTTGGGCCTCTAGGAATGCACGCAGTAGACTTACTTATGTGCAGATGAAACACTCATACACACAGAAAAAGAAGAAGAGAGTTACTGCACCGGGTTCTTTTATGTCAACCTGACACAAGCTAGCCTCACCAGAGAGGAGGGAGCTTCAAGTGAGAAAATGCCTCCGTAAGATTGGGCTATATGCAAGCCTGTAGGGCATTTTCTTAATTAATGATTGATGACGGAGGGCCCAGCCCTTTGTGGGTGGTGCCATCTCTAGACTAGAGGTTCTGGGTTCTAAAAAAAAGTAGGCTGAGCCAGGTGGTGGTGGCGCAAAAAAAAGAAGGCAAGAAGAAAGAAAGGCTGAGCAAGCCATAAGGAGCAAGCCAGTAGGCAGCACCCCTCATGGCCTCTGCATCAGCTTCTGCCTCCAGACTCCTGCCCTGTTTGGGTTCCTGTCCTGACTTCCTTCAGTGATGGACTACAATATGGAAGTGTAAGCCAAATACACCCTTCCCTCTCCATGTCGCTTTGGCCAGAGTGTTTCATCACAGCCCTAGCTAAGACAATTACAAAATAGTTGGTTTTTCTTTTTTCTTTTCTTTTTAGGTTTTTTGAGACAGGGTTTCTCTGTATAGCTTTGGAGCCTGTCCTGGAACTCACTCTGTAGCCCAGGCTGGCCTCAAATTCACAGAGATCCACCTGCCTCTGCCTCCCAAGTGCTGAAATTAAAGGCGTGCACTGACCACCACCACCCAGTGGAAAAAAGTTTAAGTTTGAGATCAACCTTGTGTTACCCTGTCTCAAAACAAATAATAAATAAATAAATTCAGGGGCTGGAGGGAGAGCTCAGTGGTCAAACACTTAGATAGTGTGCTCTAGCCCCTACTTTCATCCCCATCACCACAAAAAAAAAAAAAAAAAAAAAAAGATTTTTGCTTATATCCCATGCTAGAGTTGTAAACACATAAACACACTATCCTGAAAATCTACCGAGAATAAGGTTCCTTGTACAATTAAAACTAGTCAGGTGTGATGGCACATGCCTATGATGCCAGGACAGTGGAGGCTGGGGCAGGAGAATCATGAGTTCAAGACCACCATGAGGAATATAGTCAGACCCTACGTCATAAGAACCCAGGAGCACTTAGTATGTCCGTGATCCTGACTTTGATCTCAGCACTGAAACGGCAGTTCAGCAGCAAATCTCTTGTTCCCAGGACACCTAGTTTTACATTGTTTCAAGTCCTCATCTCCACCTCAGATATTTAAGGCAGGGAATGGTCACTCAGTTTTCTTTTCACATTTTGCCTTTCAAGCCTTTATTTTACTTACAATTTTTACACCGTATATATTTAAAATACCAATTCTAACGTGATAAAAGACGCTGAAAACACACTACTTCACCAAGAGAAAAAGCAAGTAAATTGCCCCCATGTAATCCCTAAATAAATAAATAAACCCAGTGGGGTCATTCATTCTAACGGGCTACATTTAAAAATTCAGCACTGTAGACAACAGAGGACCAAATACAAAGCAATCAGTGTCCTCCCCAAGGCTGGAGAAGGAGACGAAGCAGGGCCGGGTGGCTGAAGCCTATAATGCCAGCACTCCGGGGCTGGGGGTGGTAATACAGACCGAAGGACCACTGAAAGTGCTTGGCCAGCCTGGTCTACACAGCAATCTGCCAGGGCTGCATAGCAACACCCATCTCTGTCAGTCCATAACAGTGTGTCAGACACACACCATAGGAATTAGGGCAAGACGCTGTGTGGGTACAGGGAGAATGCTGGGGGGGGGGGGGGGGCGGGATTCTGTAAGGGAAGTAACACACTGTGTCCAGACAATACAAGACAAAGACAGAGAGACGGTGGGCGCGGTTTGCACTGTTTGGATGTCAAGTGATGTGGGGGTTTTGTTCGTTTGTGTTTGGTTTTGGTTTTGTGATGCAGTTTCTCTGTGTAACAGCTCTGGCTGTCCTGGAACTGCTCACCCTGTAGACCAGGCTGGCCTGGAACTCAGAGAGATCCACCTGCCTCTGTCTCCCGAATGTTGGGATTTAAGGCGTGCGCCACCATCACCTGATTATAAGGAGATGTTTTACGCAAGCTTAAGCTGTACATTTGTGGAATCATGGAACAACTTGTGAAGGAGTCAGGAGTCATGGGGGCGGTGGGAGGGGATAGCTAACATAATAAACACATGTAAAAAAAGGAAATCAAATGTCAAGTTGGCAGTTTAGGCATAATGAAGACATAAAATACATCCATTACACCTTGCTGTCTGCTTTAGAACAACATTAGATACCACTAACGTCTGTCCTGTGATGTCAAGCACTGCACCCAGGACTGGAATTTACTCCTGGATAACCATCTGGCTGGAAGAGAAGTACTTTCATCATCAGAGGCTTCTCATTCTTGTTGACTGAACTCTACCATAGCATCCACGAGCACGCCTCACGTGGGGGTGTGTGTGACAGGAAGCGAAGGCAGACTTGCACGCCCACCCTGGTGCACACTTACACAACTAACTCACTGCGAGCACCGACTACATGGTGTAACAGTCCAGCTGGAGGCCAGTGTACTCAAGACTGCAAAGCAGAGTTGGGCAGAAGACAGAGGTCCTCAAATGCACGAAAGGTCAACAGGGTGCTGAGCGGGCTCAAGAGAGCTGAGCCAGCCCAAAGGGACCCTGTTTCCCATCAGGACAACACGCCTGCACCTGAGAAGCTGTGTATCCAGAGGGGGTGGTCCCTTTGCGCCATCACTCAAAGGCACCATGTTTGTAGGAGAGGCCTAGCAACCCCTCTCCAGCCTGGCTTACATGGAATTTCTCGCTTCCGCATCTCTATACTAGCAAAACCCTTATTCATCTACTGAAGTGTTCAGCCATTTTGTTGTGACGGATGGAGCCAAGGGTAGGCCACTAGTAATGACAGGGTCATTCTGGTAAGAGGTACCAAGAAACGTCCAATAGAAATAAAAGGGAATCCCGGCAGAGACTATTTTCCCCTTACCAGAACACCACACCAAGCATTAATCTTTGCATTCTGAACACATCAGCACCTTTTATATAATAATTAATGTATTCATTATTACAAAATACTTTTGTTTCATTACCTAGTAATAAAACTGATAATTTAATAATAAAAATCAGCCCAGCAGTGATGGCACGCACCTTTAAGCCCAGCACTTCAGAGGCAGAGGCAGGCAGACCTCTGTGAGTTCCAGGCCAGCCTGGTCTACACAGGAGACAGCCAAGGCTGTTACACAGTAAGAACACTATGACGAAAAACCAATATAATAAATAAATAAATACTAGTAATAACCACCAACAATGATGTATTTCCAAGAAACAGACAAGACAAAGATTCTGTATTTAAAGACTTGTTCCTTTTCAGTGAGCCACTGAAGATGTACGATGTTTATTGTTGATTAATGTTCGCAATCAGAAAGCTTGGTGCTGTGCCAAAGGCTGATGGCACTTGTGTTTCCAACTCCTGAGCATTACGGGCAAAGCAAAAGTCACAAGAGGGCCCGGCCCCTTCCCCCACAGGACTCTGCCTATCACAAATCTGAGCATTACAATTCTATGTAAAACTTGGGTAAAGGGAGTTGACAGAATGCTTGCTCACACTCGGTGTGGTGCGGAGTCATCTCAGATGTATCCAGGAACTGGCCTGCCTTCACTCTGCCTCACAGGGCAGCCACTGTTGTCTGGCTGATGACATGATTGACTCCTCACCTTCAGAATAAATTCATCTTGCTTGCTGCCTTCAGTGTGGCACCATCAAAGGCAGGGTTTGTGTGGTGATATTTTATCTGTGTCCCCCAATAAAGGTTATCTGAGGATCAGAGGAAAAAGCCAGCTACTATATTAAACATAGAAGTCAGGCAATGGTGGCACGCGCCTTGAATCCTATCACTCAGGAGGCAGGGATCTGCCTGGATCCCTGTGAGTTCAACGCCACACTGGGAACAGAGCCAGGCATGGTGGCACACACCTTAAATTCCAACACTAGTTAACCACAGAGGTCTGGAGGTCTGTACAGACAGACAGGAAGTGACAGAGCTGGGCAGGAAGAGGAAGTGATGTAGCTGGACAGAGAGCAAGTGAGATAGCGGAACAGGAAGGCATATAGGCGTGGGTAGACAGGAAGTAGGTCTCTTTGGAGACTGAGGTGTCAGTGAGGTGAGGTTAGTTTGTGGCTGTTCCTATTCCTCTGATCTCTCAGGTTTTCATCCCTATCACTGGCTCCAAGTTTTTATTTAATAAGACCATTTAGCAATTCATCTACAGATTTGGTCCACAGCTATTGATCGCTGTGGGAAAGAAGTCTGTCAAGAGGTGGCCTTTACCATGATTACTCTGACACTTCCGGTCTCTCTGCACCCCAGACAGCTTCCTCCATAGTCCTGGACTAGCGAAAGCAGACATCACTCACGGCATCTTCAGGCTTTCCACCGAATCATTTCCTCCACGGTCCCCTTCATCCCAGTCTGTTCTAAGGCTTGCTCCTCCTCCTAAGGTAGAGGACAGGGAGACTTGTCACAGGGCCACCAATGTGCCAGTTCCTGAGAGTAACAGGTGATGTCAGAGAACCTCAAAGGAGCCTCCAAAAGGAGATGTCACAGGTAACAGGACTGCGCTCTCACCGGCACCCGTAACAATTGATCCCCAATTTCATGGCATAGGAAACATATGTGCTGTTTGCACTTAAAAATAAGTATCATCATCTTCAAATAAGAATATCAGAAATTAAACAAAATAACATAGACATTCAGGGCTGAGGATATAGCTCAGAGGTAGAGTGTTTGCCTACCATGTTCAAGGCTCTATGTTCAATCTCCAGTAATAGTAGTAGTAGTAGTAGTAGTAGTAGTAGTAGTAGTAGTAGTAATAATAATAATAATAATAATAATAATAACAAATAATGAAGATAATGTTAGATGTTTAATGTTAGTGGTTTAGGTAACAAAATCTTTGATGCCTGAGAGCAGGGGCCATTGTGGTAGGGCACATGATGAGGCCCCTCTTCCTGGTTTGCAGATGTTCATTTCCTGCTGTATTCCCTCAATGCAGGGAGAATGGCATTTCTCAAGTCTGTTCTTAGGATATCATCTCATTCATGAAGGCTCAACTCTCATGCCAAAATTACCACCCAAAGACCAGGATGTCCTATTCACAGTGAGGATTAGGGCTTCCACATATAAACTGTGGGAACACAAACACTTAGTCCTCAGCGTGTGGCAGAGAAGTGTGTCTTGCCATAGCAGGTCTAGGATGGGGCCTTTAGGATTTCCAGACCCCCACACTCAGGTCACTAAGAACTACTACCCATGACTTAAAAACTTTCCCCAGCCAGTCAAGGTAGTACACACCTTTAATCCCAGCCCTCAAGAGGCAGAGGAAGGAGGGTCTCTGTGAGTTCGAGGCCAGTCTTGTCTACACAACAAGCTTTAAAACAGCCAAGACTATATAGACCCTGTCTAAAAAAAATAAAAAATAAAAATAAGAAAAAAATTTAAAAAAAAAACTTTCACAAAGAACAAAATCTCGGTATTTACCTATGTGACTTCTCATCCCTTAGACATACCAGGAACTTTCCACAAGGAAGAGAAAGGTAGAACATTCCAGAATGGTTGAGCCAGAAAGACACTAATATAGCAAAATACTTGATATCATCGCATATTGCCATACAAAAAGCAAAGTTATTGATTTCAAACCCCAGAGAACACCGCAGTGGTGTTCTAATATTCCCTCACAGGGACAGCTGGATGGATGGAGATGTTAAGGGGAAAGGGGGCTCATCTATGCAAAATCAGTATATCAATAACTGATAAAACAGTAGCTATTAAAACTAATTTTAAAAAACCTTCCAAGAGGGGTTGGGGATTTAGCTCAGTGGTAGAGTGCTTGCCTAGCAAGCGCAAGGCCCTGGGTTCAATCCTCAGCTCCACAAAAACAAAACAACACAAAAAAACCTTCCAAGGATATAACTAAAGCTTGGACGTCATAAACTTGGCCCATGTTGGCAATCCCAGCACTGTAAACCAGGAAGATCTCCAGATTAGGACTAGCCTGAGCAACACGGTAACATCCTGTTTGGAAAAAAACAAAACACAGGATGGGGTAGAACATGCTTTTAATCCTAGCAGGCAGAAACAGAGGCAGGCAGACTTCTGTGGCTTCAACACCAGCCTGGTCTACACAGCAAGTTCCAAGCCAGCCAGGCTACATAAAAGACTCTGGAGGGCGGGGAAAAAAAGACACTTGATGCCCTGCTCCAACATCTTTAAAATGGGCAGCTCAGCTCCTGGCACACATTAACTAATCAGTACTCCAGTTTGGACTTTACCACATGAAACAGAGACCAGAGCTGCTCCTGCAGGGTCCCTTCCCTGCTGGAACCCACAGTCCTGCTGCTGGGGAGTTTCATGCCCAGTCCCTTGAACTACATGGCACCAAGTTCAACAGCTTTTATCTCCTAGGCAACACGTCATCCGACCTAGGAGGCTACTGGTTGTGACACACGCCAGCCACTTATCTGCCTCAATGATGAAAAAAAAAAAAAAAAGAAAGAAAGAAAAAGAAAAAAAAGAAAAGTATCACCAGACGGAAACACAAAACTGGTCTGTATTTCAAAATCAATGAGATGTGGTGTGTCCTGGATCTAAGCTCCTTCTAATACCAATGTACCCGTCCTCTTCCCATGTCCCCTGGGCTGCAGTGGTTACTGTCTAGCCTCCTCCTATACTCTTGTTTATAATAACGGATCTGCTTGTGCGCAGGTGCAGGTCAGAGGACAGATTGTAAGAGCTGATTCACACCTTCCCCCTTCCACCTTGCTGCATTAGACAGGCTGACCTGTGAGCTTCTGGACAATCCTCCTATGTGTCGTCCCCTTTTCTCTGTAGGAGCATGGGGCTGATAGGTGTGCACCGCTGCGTTCAGGTTTTTGTTTTCTTTTGTTTTTTTTGAGACAGGGTTTATCTGTACAGCAGCTTCGCCTGTCATGAAACTCACTCTGTAGACCAGGCTGGCCTTGAACTCAAGAGATCTGCCTGCCTCTGCCTTCCGAGAGCTGAGACCAAAGGTGTGCGCCACCACTGCCCGGCTTGCATCCAGCTTTTTTAACATGGGTTCTGGGGATCGAACTCAGGTCATCGGGTTTGGCAAGCCTGTGTTTTACCCTCAGAGCCTCAGAGCCATCTCACCAGCTCCTGCTTCCTTCGTTCTTGACCTCTGCAATCCATGCTCTACTCCACTGACCATTTCCAGGTTCACCACTTCACACACCCATCTGACCATTTCCAGGTTTTGTTCTGGGCTTCAAAGTCTTTAATGGCTTCCTGGTGCCCCTGGCAGAAAGATTAAAGACTTAAGGATGCTTAATGGCACCTGTCCCTGCCATGTCCTGACTCTATATCCTCAGTTCTCAGCCAACTTCTCACCTCCAACCAGACTCTCATTCCTCTACAGATCAGAGATTATCTCCTCAACCACCACACATTCTGCTTCCCATGGGCTCATCTGCCCCTCAACCCCCCTACTCCTGGCCTCTAAATCTAGACTAGACAGTACTCTAGTGCATGGGCACAAAGGGTCTCAACATCCGCATTTGTTGCCTGCAAAGAACACCCTGCCTGATGGCTAATGCAATTGTACCAGAAGTAGTCCCACAGAAACTCCTTTCTGCGGAAAGATGATAGTGTTTTAAGGCAAGTGGTTCTTAGAATGTGGTCTCAGGAATACAATGTGCTGACTGACCCAGGCCTACACCACATGATCCACCACGGGTCACCCAGTTCTGGGGACTGGTTTAATCTCCTGAGTCACAAGTGGGAAAGCCCACATGGGTTCCGCAGGGAGGAGAGCAGAACATGACTACCAGAAGCAGGCAAAGGTGCTGAAACACCCTAGAGAGAAGTAAGGTCCAGGTTTAGCCCACCAGAAACAGCCCTATCTTATGATATTCACCTGAACTCGGCATCCCTCTGGAATGTGACTGGTGGGGAATGTGACTTTTCAATATTGCTATTCTACATTTTTAGAAAGATTTATTTTATGAGCAGGGCATGGTGATGCACACCTTTAATCCCAGCACTCAGAAGGCAGAGGCAGGCAGGTCTCTGAGTTTGAAACCAGTCTGGTCTACAGGTGAGTTCCAGAACATCCAGAGCTATGTGAAGAGATCCTGTCTTTAAAAAGACAAAAAAAAAAAAAAAAAAAAAAAAATATTTTACGTGAGTATTTTCCCTGCGTGTATATGTCTGTGTACTGTGTGCATGCAGTACCTGTGGAGGCCAGAAGAGGGCACTGGCTTGCCTGGAAGTGGAGTTACAGGCAGTTGTGAGCTGCTGTGTGGGTGCTGGAATTGAACCTAAGTCCTCTGGAAGAGCAGCTAGTGCAGAATTTTAGGTCACAGATACATATTCAGGCCGAATCTTGTTTAGATTTTTTTTTTTTTTACACATTTTGGAACAAAATAACTAGTTTCCACTAAAAATGAATGATGTTCTAAAATTATTTTATTTATTTATTTATTTATTTATTTACTTATTTATTTATTTACTGGGTTTTGTTTGTTTTTTGTTTTGTTTGGTTTGGTTTGGTTTTTTAGACAGGGTTTCTCTATGTAACAGCCCTGGCTGTCCTGGAATTCGATCTGTAGACCAGGTTGGCCTTGAACTCACAGAAATCTGCCTGCCCTGCCTCTGCCTCAAAAGTGCAGGTTAATGGCATGCACCACCTGGCAAGACTCTCATCTCAAAAGAAGGAAAAGAAAGAAAGAATTAACACTGAGAGCTAGGGATGTAACTCTGAGACAGAGTACGTGTCCAGCATGCCTAAGGCCCTGGACTCAGTCTCCAGCACTACAAAATAACAATAAAATAAAGAATTAACATTAACAACGGATGTAAAATAAGTATATCTTCACCTCAAGAGCAGAACTTATTGCCTGTGACTGCACTAGAAGAATCACATTTGATGTGTCTTTAAAAATCTATACCCCTACAAAGATAAAATACAAGCTACTCAGGGGAAAGAAATTACTTTTCACGTTGCCAACTCAAATGGTATCTGGCCATGTGGAACAAAGCAGGGACCCTCCAGGGAAATCTCCCCGGGGAACAGGGGACTCTTCCCAACAGAGCTCCAGCTGCCTCTCTGGTATTTGCTTGATGACCATTGGGACTATGCAATGAATTTTTCCACAGCTATATAAGCCACTAAGACAGTGTTGACAGTCACACCAATCACCCGTGGCATGGGGTGGGATGGGCATGCAAACTAACAGACTTTTCCTACAAGGAGATGCTTACTGGATTAAGAAGATTTTGCATGGCCATGTTAGAACCTGGACAGAAGTTCTACCTTGGTTCCTGTGATAAAAATTCAGTTCCCCGGGCACAGGGCTTCCCAGAGCAATGAAAATTCCCATCTCCACCTACTGTGTCCCCTCCCCATCCCTTGGCACAAACCCGATGCCCTCTCAGCATTAGGGAAGAACTCTGAGAGGCACCCCATTCCTACAGGGTTGGAGAACTGCATCCTCCACCCTCAACAGTTGGCCTCAACTCTCTGCCTCTTATCCTTTATCAGCAACCCTACTGGAAGCTCCTCACTCCCATCAGCCCTAGGGACCACTCCATTCCTTCTGGTCCTCCGCCTCGGCTGAAACTTCACCCTGAGTTAAAGGTAGACTGGGCTGCATAGTGAGGTTTTTGTTTTGTTTTTTTAAATCATAGTGGTAATATTTTATTTGTGCTCTGATAAATAAAGCTTGCCTGGAGATCAAGGGGAAAAGGCCAGCCATTTTAACTAAACAAAATCAGGCAGCACACGCCCTTAATCTGATCACTTAGCAGGCAGGGTCTCTGTGTGTGTTCAAGGCCATACTAGGGAACAGAGCCAAGCATGGTGACACACGCCTTTAATCCCAGTACCAACCATAGAGACCTGGAGGTCTGTACAGACAGACAGTGACAAGGAAGTCAGGTAGCTGGGCTAAGATAGCCAATGAGAGGGCAGAACAGCAAGGCAATAAAGGTGTGGGTAAGACGGAGTGGCTGGCATTTGGAAGCTGCAGAATTGGTGAGGTAAGGTTGGCTGGTGGCTTTCTCTATTTCCCTGATCTCTAAGGCTTTCACCCCTATATTTAGCTCCGTGTTTTTTATTTAATAAAACTGCTTAGAAATTCATCTACAAGACCTTGTCTCAAACAAGAAAAGAAGGGTGCTCCATCTCCACAGACAACATGACTCCTGGGCTCAGGTGATTCTCGGGCCTCAGGTCTGGCTTCTGGACTACAGAATGCTACCACAGCCCACACCAGACGCCAATGGCTCTGCACTAAGAACAGGCTCACAGAAGGTGCTTCCTAACAGCACCTCCAAACTGTAACTCACATTCTCGGGAAAATGCCACCACACGCGTTAAAGGTTCTGCAACACTGATTGCCTGATTAGGACTGAGTGCTTGTGGAGAGTTGGAATGACGCAGATTCCAGAGCCAAATGACCTTGAGCTATCTTTAGACTCTTGAGTAGTCATTTACTGCCCACCTCTGTGTTTGACGTAACATCCTTATGCCTAACTTGTGAAGCCTTTTGGGATGTATTAAAAGACCGCCAGGCTAACTTCCCCCAACTCCGAAGTTGAGACTATAGACAGTTAGCATCCAAGCCTGTGACAGAGATTTGCCCAACTTCGCTGTAACCCATTTTGCTGGAGTTTCCACAGACAAGAACTGTTCCTATAAAAGCTTCATGAAGCGATTACCACCACTTTGGAATACAGCATTAGGGGTGACCTAAATCCATATCCTCTCCTATTCAACTTAGAATCTCTTATTTCCTTTGAGGTGAGCCCTATGTTTTGTGTTGACACAGCCCTATTATAATCTATTTTAAACAAGAGGAAACTGAGGCACAGTTGATTGACCTATCCAGGATCATGTAGCCAGCTGGGCGGAATTACGTTTTTTTGAGTCCCACTAGCTGCTTTTCCGGATCCAATCTCAACTCCTCCCTCCTCCTCCTGCATTTGGATAAGGTTTTTGACTACGCTGGCTGGATGTTGGGCTAAGACACCAGCTCCTGAGAATCACTATTGTCCTCACTGTGAGCATCCATGAGCCTCTTGGGTGCAGCAGCCTGGCTTCCTAAACTGCTTTCCCCTCACAGAAGACTCCAGAGCTGAGTTAAGAACAGAGACTACTGGGGAGGCAGAGGCAGTCGGGTCTGTGAGTTCAAGGCCAGCCCCGTCTACAGAGCTAGATCTAGGACAGCCAGGGTTTACATGGAGAAACGTTGTCTCGAAAAACCAAAAAAAAAAAAAAAAAAAAAAAAGACTAACGTTTGAATACCTGATCAGAGTCATGTGGTAGTATTGTGTTCCCCAAAATGTTGTGCACCCTAATAAACTTATCTGGGGTCAGAGAACAGAACAGCCACTGGATACAGAGGCTAGAAAATGGTGGCACTCACACCTTTAATCCTAGCATTCCAGGGGCAGAGATCCACCTGGATCTCTGTGATTTCAAGGCCACATTGGAAACAGCCAGGCATGGTGACACTTGCCTTTAATCCCAGGGAGTGATGTCAGAAAACAGAAAGGTATATAAGGTGTGAGGACCAGAAACTAGGAGCTTTTGGCTGGTTAAGCTTTTAGGCTTTTGAGCAGCAGTTCAGCTGAGATCCATTTGGATGAGGACACAGAGGCTTCCAGTCTGAGGAAACAAGACCAGCTGAGGACCTGGAGAGGTGAGGTAACTGTGGCTTGTTCTGCTTCTCTGATCTTCCAGCATTCACCCCAATACCTGGCCTCAGGTTTGATTTTATTAATAAGACCATTTAAGATTCATGCTACAGAGTCAGCAGCCCCGGAAGGAAGGCTGTTTTCCAGGGCTGCTGATGCTTCCGGTTCTCGCAGGCTCACAGGTGTACCACCCCACCCCCAAACCATCCCCACCCCACACCCAGCAGCCTGGTGTGAGACCCAGCATCTACACAGGGGATCAGAAGGGCGCTCTCTGCAGCTAGCTGCCAGCTAACATGCCTCACCTGGATCCAGGGCGCCAGCCACTCACCAGGTGATGAAAAAGCTTTGTTCCCGGGACCAGACCCACCTGAGATCAATGACGTCTACTGGAGGCCATTCCGCCCTCCTCTTTAGTCTCAATGGTACCACTCCTTCCCCCCCTCCCCGCTCTGGACTACCCTTATTTCTTTTTAAAATGTCATTTCGAGGTACACATCTTTCGGGAGCCCGGCATGTGGCACACACTTTTATTCCCAGCACTAAGGAGACAAAGACAAGGGGATTTCTGTGAGTTCAAGGCCAGCCTGTTCTAACATAGTGAGTTCTAGGACAGCAAAGGCTACATAGTGAGACCCTGTCTCAAAAAGAGGGGGGGGGGAGCAAAAGGAAAGAATAGAAACAATGGGATGGGGTGGGGTTCTTTTCTCCTCTTGGTGATTCTTCCACTTTGTTTTTGCTTTTTAAGACAAGGTTTCTCTGCGTACTAGCTGGCCTGGAACTCGCACTGTAGACCAAGCTAGTCTCGAACTCGGAGATCCACCCGCCTCTGCCTCCCGAGTGCAGGGATTCAAGATGTGCGCCACCACATCCGGCTCTTTCTCCCGCTTTTTAAAGGAATTCTTCTATATTAAAAAGTGACACGACTGTGTTTTATAAGCAGACGACCAAGTCCTAGCCTTCCAGACTTTACATCCAGGCTCCAGTTCCTATTTACAAGTGCCCAGTGGGCTCTGGCGGCTAATTAACATCTTGGATTGTTTTCTCAAAATCCAGAGCATCATTTCCCGGGTGAGCGGGATCCGAGGAGGCCTCAGCGGGTTTGCTCTTCCTTCCTCTTAAACCTTCTACATCACTGGAGGTCGGAGCCCCAGTGTTCGAAGGAACCTGGCCGCGCATCCGCTGGTATGGGAGGAATACAGTGGGCTCCCCCCTGAGGGGCGGCCCCAGCTACCCAACCGCAGTGAACCCCGCTCCTGCATTAAAGAATCGCGTCTGCTCTGCAAACCCGTTTGCACGCAGCTGGGGCGCCTTTTATTACCCGCCCAGAGGGCTGTCCTTGGTAACCCAGCCTGTTCCCCAGGCTCCCCTCTCTCTAAAGAAAGTCCGAGTCTGGTCCTCTCTTCTGGAAACCCATCAAGCGAACCCTCCTCCCTTTTCCGTTTCAGACGGCCTTGCTGAGAGGCGCCAGGGTCATTCCCAGAACCTCGGGTCACACGCCTGGATCCCGTGGAGAGGCAAAAATCACAGCGTCTCCTTGATGCAATTACTCCTGGTGGACTCGGGGAAGCGTGTTAGCCTCCCATTCCCACTGCTGGAGCCACAGCGCAGCAAGCTGAAGACAGTCTGCGGCCAGTCTTGCTGTCACGGTGGAGGGAATGGTGCGCTCGGCATCGCTGTTGCTGAAAATAACGCTCCCAGTTTTCATCACCGCATCCTTCCACTGCGATCCTGCTGAGCCTCCGCCGCTCTGCTAAAATAACGCTGGACCAGCGCTGTGGCTCACTGTGTGAGTACCTACAGGGAGGGATTCCCGTCAGAATCCCTGCCTGCCGGTGACCCAGTTCCTCCATTCGGAAGATAAATTCGTCCCGCACACATTGTTGTTACAGCTTCCGTTCTGAAATTATACATAAAAGGCCCAAGCTGAACCCGGCCTGTTTCAGACATTGCAAAACATGAATCCTGGGGGGTGGGGGCGTGTTTGTTTTTTCAAGACAGGGTTTCTCTGTGTTGTTTTGGTGCCTGTCCTGGATCTCTCTCTGTAGACCAGGCTGGCCTCAAACTCACAGAGATCCGCCTGGCTCTGTCTCCCGAGTGCTGGGATTAAAAAGCGAGTGCCACCGTGCCTGGCAGTTTCTGTCTTCTTTTGTGATGGTCTTTATAAACATGAATGAATTCATAAGCAGGTATTTCCTATGTCCTACAAGGCATTTTAGAGCCACACATTCTTGTTTCTGGGCTTCAGGCCTCATAGGCTTCCTGTTAAGAAGCCTTCTGAGGGCTGGGCTGTGACTCAGTTGGTGGAATCCCCAGCACTGAGTAAACCTGGAGCAGTGGTACATTTCTGTAATCCCTGCACTGGAGCAATGGGGGGGGGGGGGGGGTCAGAAGTTCAAGGTCATCTTCATCTTCCCATATGGGTCAGCCTGAACTACAGGAGACCCTCTCTCAAAACAAGAGACACCGGTGAAAGTGGCCTTAACCCAGAGCACATTGGTTTACATGGGGAACCCTTTTCCAAAACTGTGTATGAATGTGCTGTGAAGCTTATATGTTCAGACTATGCTTTGGGAAGCAGTAATTCGGGCCGTCTAACCGGTAGAGTAATAGTAATGCCCAACTCTGCGGCAACACCTGAGAAGAGGCAGGTGTGGTGTATACTCCTGTGACCTGAGCACTTGGGAGGCAGGATCCTGCCTTAAAAAATCCACGAGAACCAAATGCATTATAAATGAAATTTTAAAGAAGTCGATGGGCAAGGCTGTCCTAGAATTGACTAAGTAGCCCAGGCTGGCCTCAAACTCAGGGACAATTCACCCTCCTCAGGCTCCTCAGTGTTGGGTCAAAGCCTGCACCACGCCTGACAAGCCGATGACCTGAAATGCTATTTGTGAATTTTGTAAGTCCTGTAGGGAGATCTAAGTTGGGGGGAGGGGGTTGATTTGCTTTTTTGCCTCAAGTAACCATGCACAGGGGCAACATGTAAGAACCCTGAATAAGAGAGGTTCCAAAAATAACCCTTCTCCTTCATGGAAAAACTAAACCCAAAGTGTGGTTCACTGTACTTCCACTGAGCCAGCCTCTCCTAACCCTCACACACCTGGAGCTTTTTGAATGGTCCCTAAGGTGTAGCCCTATGAAGTGGTCAGGACCAAAGGCCACCCACCCCAGGCCAGACCTATCAGGCCCTCTGTGTCAGAGCTCACAGGAAAATGTGCACACACACACACACACACACCTCACCCCTGAGAACAAAATCGCATCCTTTTCAAACTGGAACTGTTATCCAATGAAAATATTTTACAAAAGCACTCTGTGTCGAACACCATAGGAGGTCAAGTGTCAAGTCATAGGAGACATTGTACCTGAGTCACAAAGCCCACATTAAAACACCTTCTAACCAGTGAAGCCTGGTAGAAGCTGAGACAGGAGGATTGCCAAGTTCAAGGCCAGCCTGGAGAATTTAGGGAAACCTTGTCTCAAATATTGTAAAAGGAAAAAAAAAAAAAGAGCACTGAGGATGTAGCTCAGTGGTAGAGCACTTGCCTACGACGTCTGAGGTCCTAGGTTCAATCCCCAGTGCTTCCGATAGATAAATATGGAAGATAAGTAAATAAATACTCATCAAACAATTGCCTTTGACTCTGCCTGCCTACACAGGGCTCCCTGTGGCTCCCTTTCTCCCTTGCCCCACACTGCGAGGCCCCCAAGACAACAGGAATACAACCAGGGGATTAGGATTCAATTTGTCTCCTGTTGCTCACGACACATAATGGAAGACTAGACAAAAACCGCATTTCCATAAATACTAATTGACTGGTGGCTGACGGACCCACTGAGGTGCCTCTAACAGTAATTATTATCGGAGAGAGGCTGGACTCAGATGCAAATTCCGGGCTCCCGGTTTTGCCTGGAGGTTCTTTTACATTTCAAGGGAGCCTCCCAGTTTGAACCTGACTGTGAAAAATGAACCCAAACAGGCGGGCAAACACTTTTCAAATTCTGTTCTACCCACGACATTTGCATCGCTCCTGTTGACATTTGTCGACTGTCACTAGGCCCTCTCTATCCATCATCTTCTCCCACACAGAAGAGCCTGCAACAGTGAGGGCCCATCTATTTGCTCCTTGTTCCCTAATAACAGAATTTTATGGCAACTTTTCAGAGGAAAGGAAGTGATAGGCATGATGTACCTCATTAAACCCCCCAACTGCTGCTCCTGTTGAGATTCGACCTTGGACTCATTTAAATGTAAACAAAAGCTTAATTCCATCTCTAAGAATTACGGACACCACAAAGCATACATCAGTAAACAAATAAGTTAATCCTGAGAAATGGCATCGTCACCAGCCCTATGAAGACCCAGAACCTTCTGCCTAAAATGCTGATATTTGAACTAGCTAGTTAGGTTTAAAGAGAAAAAGAAATGTCCAGTGTACACATGGCTAAGACTTCATAACAGGTATCCACCCCCAGAGTTCTTGTGAGTTCACAGAAACGGAAAGTGATACTTAATTGTCAAAATTGAAAATCCTCGGAGGCACAAGCACAAGCCAGCTTCCTCTTTACTCTGTTCTGCTCAGTCATTTCTCGGGAGTGCAAGAGCTCTTTCGGCTGTTGGTTCCAAGAAATGGTTTTGCTCTTGTGAATAAGAAAGTTCGTAAGATCATTCACTACGGACACCGTTTAAACTAGGAGGCTCGGGTGTAAAGCACCAGCGGCAGCTCCAAGGAGTCTCTCCGCTTTGACAACTGTGCAGACCTTTGAGTCCGCCAGCTGTGTGCTTTTTCTCTCACTAACGGAAGGAAGCCCATCAAACACGGTCTCTCCACCTTCGTGACTGCTGCTTAATCTCGCTTTACTCTTCCGCAGAGATTTGGGGGGCAGCTTGATGAGACACTTTGTCCACAGGCTATCCAAGCCACGGCTAGGTTGCTAATGGGATCCTAACATTACATTTTACGGGTCAAATTTATTTGAGGTCAAGAAAAACCCGGACGGGGTAGGAGATGAAGGGGGAGTGGAAGGCTGATGTCTATGCTGCCACCTGTCGGCCAGATGAGGAAATACACAGAGAGGGAAGAAAGCGCTCTATTTGTATTCATAGCCTATTTATATTCTGGTCCGTAAATGCTTCTTAGGTTTGGGGGAAGGGAGCTCACGGGCCCTTTAAAGGATATTGCAAAAGCCCGGACCTGTCTTCAGAAAAAAATTAAAAACACGCACAATATATATTTTTAATAAAATCTTTTTGAAAGATTTATTTAATTTAGTTTATGTCCATGAGTGTTTTGCTCATGTGGATGTATGTGCACCACATATATGCCTGGTGCTCTCAGAGGTCAGAAGGGAGTGGTGGATCCCTAGAATTGGAATGGTTGCCTGGTGACATGTGGGTGCTAGGAATGAAACTCTGGTCTTTTGCAAGAACAAGGTGCTCTTAACCACTGAGCCACCTTTCCAAACCCCACAATTATATATGTATATAATCATGTGATATATATGTATATATATGTATATATATATGTATATATATATGTATATATATGTAATTATGTGTGGATGTATTTTTTAAGATTTATGTATTTACTTATGCATACAGTGTTCTGCCTGCATGTATGCCTGCATGCCAGAAGAGGGCACCATATCTCACTATAGATGGCTGTGAGCCACCATGTGGTTGCTGGGAATTGAACTCAGGACCTCAGGAAGAGCAGCCAGTGTTGTTAACCTCTGAGCCATCTCTCCAGCCCCCCACAATATATTTTTGGTAGACAAATTTAGACAGCCCAAAGTCCATCCATTTACCTAAGCAAAGTAGCCTCATTTTTCAGTGCTGTGGCAAAAAAAAAAAGAAAAGTACAAATAAAAGAAACCATACATTCTGGGACAATAATTTGAATGGAAGATTATTTGGAGATTTTTTTCTTTCTTTTTTTACATTAAATAATTTTAATTTTTACTTCAAATCTGGTAGTTCACTACTGGAAGAAAAAACAAAACAAAACATTTTAACCTTATCTTACAGCCACAAACAGTTGCATTTGCGGGGTAATAGAATGGAAATGGTTCTGTGGGCCTTCTGGGTGGTGTTCTCATCGGAAACAAGATGCTATTGACACTCTCCACTGGATTCTGGACCCCCACAAGACAGGAGTAGGTGCACAAGGACATATTCCTTCTCTGTCTCTGTGACTGTTACACAGAACCATCACCTACCTCTGATATGGCTTTCCCCGGTGCTGGGGATGATCACCACCACCACCCCCTTGGAAGTGCTGGGCAAGCACTGTACCACCAAGCCACACCCCTAGCTGCTGAGATGTTTTGAATGTACTCTAGCGATCTCCATCTTTGGAGACATCTCTACTCCATCCCCAGTCAAAGCTATTTCCCCCATGTCCCGTCTAGAAAGAGAGACCTGCTCAGAGTCCTTAGAGCATCTGAAGACCTCCCCAAATAAGCCTCCTGGCTTCCTCTTTCATAGAGTGAGTGACAGGCACCTACAGGATAGCTTGGTCTAGTCCATCCAGCACACTTGTCCTTTCAGCTCTCAATATAACAAAGATATTAGCCTGGCAACACTTGCAAGCCTACACACATCTCACGTCTTCCTTCATGAGATTAGCACTCTGGCTGCTCTTCTGGACGAGGGCCCTGATTCAGTTCCTAGCGCCTATGTTGAGTGGCTCACAACCACCTCTCACTCAGTTTCACAGGATCTAAGCCTTTTTCTCCCTCCATGGTCACCAAGAGCACACACACACACACACACACACACAGACACACACACACACACACACACACACACACACACACACACACGGTGCACATACATGTATGCAAACACACATACAGAAAAAGTAAAAATCCATCTTTAAACAAATGTTAGCGCTCTCCTATGAGTCCCCTAATAGCCAATGCATGCTTCAGAAGGAACATACAGTGACAGTAGCTGCTCTCTCAGTCTGGATAAGTGCTCTGTCTTTATTTAGTTGGGCTTTTATCTCTATTCTTGCTATCAGGACACTCTCATAATAGCATGTAATTCCATCGCCATACAACGGTTCATGGTGGACAAGACAGGAATAATAACGGACTTCCTGAATGGGACGGGACTCCCATCACCGGGGAAATAATAAAAAGAATTGGCCAATGAGATTACATAAAATTAAAATGATTATGCATACCAGAGTAAGGAGATAAGCTACAGAATGGGAGAAGAATGTTGCCAGCTGTTTATGAAACAAGGAATTGACAGCTAGACTATGTAAAGAAAAACAAACGCACAAAAAATTTCAGTCAATAAATGGCAAATTATGTCAAGTGAGTGGTACAAATGTGTAATAAACTACTCAGTTGATGAAAGCAGAGTGGGCTCATGGTCAAGGCCTACCTGGGCTGTAGAATGGGTTTTGAGCAGCCAGAGCTCCAGAGCAAGACCCTGTCTAAAAAGGAAATAAAGAAAATTGAGATCTACCTCATGCCATCAAGAAAGCAAGTCACAACAAACAGTAGGCAGGAAAGAGGGGCTCACACACAATTGTGGTGGGAATGTACCTTGGCACAGCCACTCTGGAAACCAATACGGGCGTTCCTTGAAAAAAGGAAGAAAGATGGAGTAGTACCTGATCCAGGGAGCCTATACAGTCTAAGTGTGTAAAGAAATCTAAGTCACACAGCACAGAGGCAGCTGACACCATGTTTATGGCAACCCTATTCACAGTGGAGTTTAATTCAGCCACAAAGAAGGATGAAATTATATCATTTGCAGGAAAATGGGTGGGAGCAGAGATCATTATGTTCCCTGAAAGAAAATGAATTCCCAATGATAAATTCCACCTGTTTTCCCTCATATGCAAAAATATAGAAAATCTATTTAAAAATCATGTCATTCTTCAAGATTCTTAAAAATCCTGCATTGAAATCTATCTCCCTCAAATGTGTGTGTTTACACACACACACACACACACACACACACACACACACACACGCACACACACACACGCACACACACACCTATATGAGATTAAAATTGGAGAAAGAGCAGAGCCAGGCAGAGGTGGTAGAAGGATGAAGAACGGGTGGAGGGCTAGAGAGATGGCTCAGCAGTTAAGAGCACTGGCTGTTTCTAAAGGACCCGGGTTCAATTCCCACTGTTGTACCTGTCTCAGAAACCCCCAAAGACCACCAAGGAGCTGATTTCCAAGGCAAGCACATATGAGTCTTTTTATTATCAGGTTCGAACCTGGACCATGGCACAACAGATAGAGGGAAATGTGGCAGCGGTGCAGGCCGAGGGGTAAAGAGTTTTTCTTAAAACTGGGAATTACATGCTTTGGCATTTGGGGATTGGGTAGAAGGGATATGGGGCAAGGTGATTTTTTGAAACTATCGGTCTAGACTTTGGTCGCGAAACCACATTTGAAACCATTGGGTTAGACTTTTTGGCGGGGAACCATAATTTGCTAGACAGGATTATCTGGGCTGCTCAGCAGGATTATCTAGATATCTTCAAGGACCATAAACCACAGACAGGATGTCTGCAGGAACATACTGCCCTGTATCTGTTCAAGTTGTCATGGCACGTTCCTGAGGTCCTTCCTGGAACTGAGTACAGCAGGTGGTCTAAGATGGCGGCCCTGCCCTAAGATGGAGTCTGTATTGCCTTCACACCATCACCCACATGGCAGCTCACAACTGTAACTCCAGGTCCAGGGGGCTTGATACCTTCATACCAATGCACACAAGATAAATTTTAAAAAAGAATGGGTGGTGGAAGCTGGCGGTGGTGGTGGTGGTGGTGGTGGTGGCGGCGGCGGCGCAAGCCTTTAATTCCAGCACTTGGAAGACAGAGGAAGGTGGATTACTGTGAATTCAAGGCCAGCCTGGTCTACAGAGTGAGTTCCACAACAGCTACACCAAAAACAAACAAATAAACAAAAAGAATGCATAATGGAAATGAAATATAACCAAAGAACGTGATACAACATTGAAAAGTCACAATGCAGCCCATTAATTGGTACAGTGAATTTATACTATTTTTTTAAAAAGAGATATATAAATACCATCCTTTTGTCGGGGACAAAGATTCCCTGCACACTGTGGGTGAACCTACCAGCTAACGGTACCTGCAGGCTCCTGACTGACCATTGAAGTAGCCAGCTCTAACAGCGGGGCTGCTGCCCGCTTTTTGGTTGCTTCAGGAGGTTTTACGTTTTATTAACATAATAAAATGTACCTTCCACAGTTACCTACAGTATGTAATTGCAAATGCATATTATTGATATTACCAGCGTGATGCTTGAGTTTGCTTTTCCATTACTAGAAACTCTGCATTTTATGCATTAATTATACAAAGAATTAATGAAGGCTTACACAGGTCAGTCTGCACGGAGACAGTGTCGGGACAATTATACCGATGGCGGAGCTCGCCTCTCTTTAGTAAAGGTGATGTTCCGAATGGTAGCTTTAAGTGCCCTTCTTCCTGGACATAAAGTGATAGTGGACGAGGAATAAATGAGCGCCCTCCTGTAAAACCCAGTTTCACAAGAGGACAGTGGATACTGAGCATGCCCACGTCTAACACTTCTTACTTTTCAATTCTTGTAAAAGTCCTGGTAAAGAGATTTACATTTTACATTCTTTGCAACATTAAAACAGTAACGTCAACTCCACACTCAACGTGTCCAGGGCAGACCCACCCTGGTCTTATCCAGGGTCCCCATCACTGCAGACAGCATTTTGCTTAAAAAGGAAGGTGCTTTTTTTTCTTCCTCCAAAAGCTCACGGACTATGGAGCAACTGCCCTCTCTTTAATTCATCCATGCTTTGTTAATTTTGACTCTCAATAATCTCTTGAATCTATCCACACCACTATGGCAGACGCCGATGATGCCAACACCACCCCCCTCCACCCACAGCCATACTCTGCCTTGAGCTCCACCATATATTGTACCTGAGCCCTGCAGTGGCCCCAAGCCTCGCTCCCCACACCCACCTCAGACCCTTTTCAAATCCATCCTCTCACTGTAGCAAGAGGAGCGAGGAGGAAACAGGAAACAGTGGCCTCTCCCTGCAGCAAACACTCCCAATGCTTTCCGCTGGTCTTGAGATGAACCTTGAACCCAGTTCCACAGCCCACGAGGGTCTGCCTGTGCAGCTTGGCCTCCTCCAGCACTAGGCTCTCGCTGACCTCAATGATCTCTGAGTTCCCTGTCCCAGGAACTTGGAAGAACTGGCTCAGCTTGCATTTGGTGGTGAACTTCAACGTTCAGATCCAATTCAAGATTTTCTCAAGGACCCCTGCTAGGTGAAGTTCCTGATTGTGAGCGGCTGACAGCACCTGCTACCTGTGTCTTACATTGCAATGTTACAATTACTTCTGTTAGTATTTCATGAATCCCTGCTTCCCTCAGTTATCTTTAAAATGTATGAAGGTACCATCTCTTTCCAATCCCTACACTAGTTCCCATCTTGCAGAGTAACTACCATAGATTGCACTAGAGACCAAATAAATACATTGGTGAGATGGTTGGTGGGTGGGTGGGTGGGTGGTTTGCTGGTTGGCTTGTTGGTTAATTGGTTGGTTGAGTGAGTGAATTAAGAAATGAATGGCCGGGCCGGTGGTGGCTCGTGCCTTTAATCCCAGCCCTTTAGAGGCAGAGGCAGGATCTCTGTAAGTTCAAGGCCAGCCTGGTCTACAAAGTGAGATCCAGGACAGGCACCAAAACACCACAGAGAAACCCTGTCTTGAAAAAGAAAAAAAGAAAAGAAAAAGAAAAAGAAAAAGAAAAAGAAAAAGAAAAAGAAATGAATGAATTACAAAATAGCACTTTGTGCCAGGTTTTATCAGAATCAGGGGGGCAGGCTTGGTGGCACATGCCTTTAAACCCAGCACTCTGGAGGCAGAGACAGGCAGATCTCATGAGTTCAGGGTCAGTTTGACCTACAGAGTGAGTTCCAGGACAGCCAGGGCTACACAGAGAAACCCTGTCTCGAAAATACAGCAACAAAAAAGAATCATAACTTTGACACCAGACTTCCTGGGTTTTTGTTTTTGATTTGTTATTGTTGTTGTTGTTGGGGTGACGCTCTCTTTATATAGCCCTGACTGCCCTAGAACTTGCTATATAGACCAGGCTGACCTCAAACTCAGAGAACCACCTGCAAGGACTAAAGGCATGTGCCACCACTCTAGACTGAGACTTCCTGGTTTTGAATCCCAGTTCTTCCTGAATGACCAGACACATGTTATAACTGTCTGTACTTAAGTTTCTTTAACTATAAGATAAAGGTAATCATATATCTTACAGTGACTACTTATTACATTTAAATGAACTGATATATATAAAGGCACACTGGATGTTCCTGAAATACAATAAACACATATACGTGCTACTATGATATCATTTCATAGAACAGTACAACTATAGTATTGCTTTTATTAGCCGTCATCATTAATACCATTTGTACAGATATTTGCTTTTGCACGACAAACAATAGGGGGCCACTGAAAGAAAATTTCAAAACAATATTTATTTTTTAAATTATGTGTGTTCCTGTCTGTCTTTGTATGTGCATGTGAATGCAGATGTCTCTAGAGAGAGGCCAAAGTGTTGGATCCCCCTGGAGCTAGTTTTCAAATGGTTGTGAGCCACCCACCACAGATGCTGGGAGTTGAACTCAGGTCTTTAGCCAGAGCAGGACCTGCTCTTAACTTCTGAGCAGTCCCTCCAGCCCCAGCCCGGCATGTACAAGGCCCTGGATTTGATCCCTAGTAAATAATAAATAAATAAAACTGGCATCAAGATTCTTCAAACAAGTGACCAGAGCAACTAAAATTTGAATAAGAAGTTTTGTTTATTGACAATCAGAAACTTCTAGAAGGATGGAACTTTCACCAGGATGGAACAGACCTCATCAGATTCGTCAGGTCTGAAGGGAAGTTAGCATCCTTGTTTCGAAATGGAGGGGATGCGAAGGGAGGCAATCAGGCCCAGCAGGCAGCTGCCCAGTCAAGCCCCTCCGGTGGGTTGTTTGGCTGGACAAGTGCAGCCCCAGCCATGGTCCATATTACAGATTAGACTCTGGCACTGACGTGGGTCACATCTGCCACAGCCATAGCCAGCAAGCTCGACACAGAAGCCCCAGGCTGACAGAGTGTCGTCTGTCCCTCTCTGCTTCGTTGTATGGCTCTCCAGAGTGGACTGTTTCCCACACTCTGACCCTGTTAGAATCCTTGCTGCTTCTCTGCCCACGTTTCTCTCCCCTGTCATCTTCAAGAATGCTAGAATTTAGATCCCTTCTCAGTTTTGCTCTTTGTCTTCTCTTACACGGCGACCTCCTTTCCTAGCTTGTCTTTGGGCCAAGGACATGTTTATGGGGTATGCTGTCCCTTCTCTGACCCTCCCTCGACATATGCTCAGGACCTTCTGGAGTCTGACATCTGCCTAAAACATCATGTAAATTTGGTCTGGATCACTGACAACTATATAGTGACCGGACAGCCTTCTGTGTTCAGGAGCCAAGCCGCTATCGAGGGCGACAAATGACACCAGCCTAATGACCACAGTAATTCACTGCCCTGTTCAAAGATACTCTTTAGCAAAGTCAAGGTTAAAGCTGTGTAATGGAACAAATTAAGGGCCTCCGTTACAGGACTCCACACTTTTGGCATACACTTCAACTACTAGGAAATAACTATCGTTCCTATCTATCTACATTTAAAATTTTTTTCTCCTTTGGAACAGCTATAAACTATCTAAGGAAAGATTGTTTGAGGCCTTATAAACACTTCTCTTTAAATCCTTGAGCTAAGTAAGGCCTGACGCGGTAGTGCATACATACCTCTTCTATGAGCACTTGGAAGGTAGAGGCAGAGAGATCAGAAGTTCAATGCCAACCGTAACTACAAAGCCAGGCTGGGCTACACAGTGAGATCCCACCTATAAGTCAATCAAATAAAGGAGCTAGAGAGATGGCTGAGGAGTTGAAAGCTGTTGCAGAGGCCATGAGTTTCGGTTCCCAGCCCTCTCACTGGGCAGCTCATAACCTCTTGTAACTCAAATTCCCTGGTGTTTCACACCTTCTAACCTCTGGGGGCGCCTACACTCCCACGCACATACCCCCATACTGACACAGACACCTGAATAAAAATAATAAAATTAATCTTTTAAAATAAGTAAGGGATAGCCGGGTGGTGGTGGCAGCAGCGCACGCCTGTAATCCCAGCACTCGGGAGGCAGAGCCAGGCAGATCTTTGTGAGTTCGAGGCCAGCCTGGGCTACACAGTCAGTTCCAGGAAGGCCCAAAACTACACAGAGAAACCCTCTCTTGAAAAACCAAAAAATAATAACAATAAGTAAGGAATGCAGCTCAGAGATAAAGCAATTATCTGACTCAAACATAAGTACTATTATAAATGAATGAATGAATGAATGAATGAATGGATAGATAAATAAATAAATAAATAAATAAATAAATAAATAAATAAATAAATAAAATAGTAAATGCTAAAACCCAAACACACAGGATCGCCCTTCTCATGTCTAAAAACACTAGGAGTCTGGCCCATCTTCATCTTATGTTAACGTGTGATTCACACTTAGGAAGGGAACATCAGTAGAGATGTCCATCTGAGGAGCTATAGCTGATGACGCTCGTGTCCAGCCTTGCCTCCAGGGGTCACAATGAGGAGGGCTGGGGCCACCCCACAATCTGTGGTGAAGAATAAGAACGGAGGAGCCCACAGTGAGACGAACAGCTGCTTAGCCAGCTCTCTGTGAACCGTCTGCAGAGGAAAAGAAGCAGAGGGAGGCACTGTACCTCCAAGAAAGCCACAACCTTGAATTTGGTGGCCCAGGATGTTTGCAGCTGCCTGGGGGCGGGGGTGGGGGAGGAGTGCTATCTCCTCAGCCCGCACTCTCAGCCAGCCAACCGTCCACACCACTCACCCCCTCATGATTTCATCTGATTAATATGTAACCAAAAAAGTGAAAGACATTTCACAATCTGCATGTCTCGGCAGTTCTGAAATTCCTTTAGGCTGGAAGCAATCGCCAGCAAGACTTCCTCCACTCTGACATATTTATTCTTCCTCTTCAGATTCAAACCATTCCAGAAGGTGAGTTAAAAAATACAGCAAAAGCAGCCTGCTTGTCTGCAGTATTTACATGCTTTACATACCCTGAAAATATGTAGCTTATTAACGACTGATTTCCCAGCCTCTTCAATAAGCTTTTTATTAGCACGACACTCCTTAACTCACAAGTGTCAAAGCACTGTGCCCTGCGCGTGTCTCCTTTATGATATTTAATATAAAGATAGAGCAGTATTTATGTCCCTCACAATCAGAGAACGGATTGTTTTAAGGTTATACAGCCTAGATGCGATAAAGAAAGAAGGAAGCTTACAAAATGATAAATATTTTCATTAAAAACTTTAAAACTAAAAGTTCAAAGATATGTTCTCCTCTCTTATTTCTTGTCAAAACATGACTTAAGACCCAAAACTAATCTACTTTCAATTTTATTCCATATTTCAGCGCTGTCATAGTACTCAGCAGAGAGTATTGGAATACGATCATTTTTTATTTTGTTGATGTTACCGACAGCTTTATTTCACAAAGCAATCTTATACTATGTCTAGCAGTAGCAGGGCATAGAGGTCAAATAGTCTATCCTTACAGGTAGAGAGCTTATTAAATGGCACGTCTATTAAACCCGATGGACAACATAAAGAAACATTTCAGCAAAATACTTTTAACATAGTTCAATGAAGATACGGCTCCAAGGGGCAGTAAATAATTTAAACGGAGACCAATGGGGAATTTGTCCCATTTTTTTAACAGCATCTTCAAATTATATTTCAAACAGAGTCGGCAGAAGAGAAAGAGAGAAATAAAAGCTGCAGAGACCAGCCCAAATTTTACTATTCCTGCAGTATGGATATTTTCTCTAGCTAGTGTGGAGGCATACAACGAGCGCCTCAGCCCAAAGCTAAACAAGACCTCCATCAGCAATTCTCCGTCATGAAGGTCATTTAGAATATGCAACCTGCAGGCATGGATGGTAGCACACAGCCAGGGATCCCAGCACTAAGGATCTGGGAGCTCAAGGCCAGCCTGCACTACTAGACCCTGTCTCTAAAGAAGTAAATGAACATAACCTAGCCATAAACATTATATAATCGTGGATGGAGATACTTTCTTTTGAGGGGAGGGTCTCACTGTGTAGACTGGGATGGCCTGGAATTTGCCATGTGGACCAGGCTGGACTTGAAGTGAGAGAGATCTACCTGTCTCTGCAAGATTTATCAGTGTGCACTACCACATATGGCAATAACATTTTTGTTTTGTTTTCTGTTTTTCGAGACTGGGTTTCTCTGTGCAGCCCAGGCTATTCTGGAACTTGCTCTGTAGACCAGGTTGGCCTCAAACTCACAGAAATCTGCCAGCCTCTGCCTCCCGAGTGCTGGGATTAAAGGTGTGCATGACCACCACCGCCTGGCAATAACATTTTTTAAAGACTCTTTCTGGTGCCTGTTTTTAGACAATACTTCATTTTTAATGTTTGTCTTTATACACACGTCTCAGTCATTCTTTTTTTTTTTTAAGATTTATTTATTTATTATGTATACAGTGTTCTTGCTGCATGCATCCCTGCAGGTCAGAAGAGGGCGCCAGATCTCATTACAGATGGCTATGAGCCACCATGTGGCTGCTGGGAATTGAACTCAGGACCTTTGGAAGAGCAGCCAGTGCTCTTAACCTCTGAGCCATCTCTCCAATACTTCATTTTTAAATTACTTTGATCATAGCCCAGCACTCAGAGGATCTCCATAAGTTCGAAGCCAGCCTGGTCTACATATCAAGCTCCAAGACAACCAAGACTACATAGAGAGACCCTATCTCAAATATAATACACACACACACACACACACACACACACACATATATATATATATATATATATATATATATACATATATAACACACACACATACACACACACACATATATACATATAACACACACACACACATATATACATATAACACACACACACACACACACACACACACACACACATATGTTGCTAGATCAAGACAAAGCTTACGTCTAAGAAGAATGACTAACTGGAGCCGATATGGATAACATGTGTTCACTTATTGAGTAGATTTGGCAAGAAAACATAAACATGGAGTTGGGGATGCAATTCAGACATACAGTGCTTGTTCAGAATCCTTAAGGCCCTGGGTTCCATCCACACTGCTACAGAGGACAAAGAAATCTCAATGCGATGACAAAGGATTCTAAAAAGAATGTATTAATAACTCATTTTTAAGATTTACCTTATTATTTTTAATTACTAGTAGGTGTGTATATCTGCACATAGATATGTGCACATGAGTGCAAGTGTCTCTGGAGGTGAGAGGAACCAGGTCTCCTGGAGCTGGAGTTAGAGACAGCTGTGAGTCATGTGATGTGGGTGCTGGGAACCAAACTTGGGTCCACTCAAGGAAAATAAGTGTTCTGAGCCACTGAGCCACCTCTCCAGCCCCCAAAATGTGTCAGTTCAGAATGAGGTTTTCTTTCAGTTATCCCTGGCAAATCCTTAATTTTATATATATATATATAAAATCATTTTTTAATCATTATTTAGTATTTCCTCTGTATGCTAAAAAGGGAAGAAAGAAAGAAAGAAAGAAAGAAAGAAAGAAAGAAAGAAAAAAGAGAGGGGAGGGAGGGAGGGAGGGTGGAACAGAGGAAAACAGAATCCACAAGATGAAATGGTGGCCCCGCCTTCACATGCATGTTGTCAGTTCCCACCAAGATGGCAGGCAGAACCTGCAATATCAGTAAAGGTTACTAGGAACATCACATCTCTTAATCTTGAAATTGGATGCCCAGTCTCTCACCAGGAACTCGGCTCCCTGGTCTCTTGCCAAGAATATACACTGCTTGCTGTAGGGTTATCAGCAGATTTACCTGGTGGGATAATTAATACAGCAGAGAAACATAAAGGCTGAGCTGTTGAGGTCTGCAGACGCCGCCCTCACACCATCACTCCAGCCACTGTCCTTGCCTCAGCACACAGTAAATCATCTACCTAAATGTATTTGCACCCAATCATTTTTTAAAGTCACAATCTTTGTAGTGTCAACTTGTCAAGGGTCAAAGGGAAGAACAGGCAAGGTTCCCAAATCAATCTGCTTGTAGAAACTGTCTCGTTTCATTTCAAATTACCTGCTGCAGTGGACGCCGGGTATGGACAAACTGCCTTCCTCCATAAACCATGACAGCCTGGGTCGAACTTCTGCGATCATTCATAAGGGCCAAGTCATGTCGCCTCTGTCATTAACTACTTTTAAAGGGCTCTGCAGGGGTAAATGATCTTGCAGGGCAGCTACAGATATAAATACCATTTGGACAGTTTAATGTCAAAAAACAACTCCTCTGGGATTAAATCTGTGTAACCCAATAAGACGGCTGCCCATACAAGGATTAAGGTGCTTGGGTATTATTATGGGAAGCCGTATCTTTACATATGTTTTGTGCAAGTGAGCCCACAGCAAGCCGAGAACCATTCATCTACATTATGCAACGACATGGTGTCCTGAAATATTAACACTAACTTTAACAGTCAGAGTCTCAGCCTTCCAGAAAGCGTTCTTCCACAGCTGACATGTCCTTGTGAGGCCGACCAGAAAATGAGAGCACATGATGGTGTGAGCCTTGGGCCTGCAGAACTCAGTGGACTATTAAAGACCTAAAACTGTCCATGAAATTGGGGCAGTTAGACACAATCACTTGTGCACAAAGAGCCAGCAGATAAGAAAGGACTGAACTCATTATTCCGTCCCCATCTTGGCTTGCCCATGGTGGTAAACACTGTAATACCTAAATTAACAACTGATATTTATTGAACACTTGGTATACGTTGAACACTGTCTGAAGGGCTTTATGTGTGACCTTGCCAAAATTCATATCCTAATGAGGAATCTGTTTTAATCTCAGTTTAAAGGGAATAAGGCTGTGAATCAGAGTAGACAATCATTTGCCTCAACGGGAACAAATTTTGTTTGTGACTGAAGAAGAAGTCGGCATTGATGCTATGCCGCCTCCATCACCATCTGCCCCCTGGAAGAAATTTGACTTGCTTGACATATGAAGTATTGCACAGTATAAATACAACAGCTCTGCTTTCTTTAACATGCGTGCCTTGTACAAAATCCTTTCACATCACTAAAAGGAAAGCGTTGCTTAGTTACTGGAGGCACACTAAGTGACATCAAGTAGATGTAAGAATCCCTCCACCGGGAAATGAAGACTTTCCAGAGGGTACGTGGGCATGGGACTTTTAAGGAAATCAATTTCAAAATACTCAGTGTCCATATGTTTTCTTTCCTAAAATTAATCATCCTGAGAAAATATGCTAATCCACACTTTCTACCCCAAATCAAAACAGATGTTCCCCAACCTACTTCCAATGAAACACCCCCTCCACAACCCCAACTCTTGCCCCACCCCGAGGGTGAGAGACTCCACTTTCCCCAAATTTCCTCACCAGTCCATTCCCAGAAGAGATGCGTGTCAATAAAAAGCCTTCTGGGTTTGAGACTCATCTAGCAAATGTAATGGATGTGTAATGTTCTGATCAGTTTCTGATGGTACCGCAGTATGGAAGGAAACCGTTGGCCTTTGGAACCTCTTTCATCTAGGGTGTGCACCTACACAGCTGTGCAGCAGAGAATGAATGAGCATAGAACCAACCAGCCTAGGACACGCTACCTTCTGATACGGGTCTCTGGGGAAAAAGAATGGAAATACAATTTCACAGGGAAAAGGGAAAAATACAGGAGAGGCTGAGCATTTTTTTAATTGATTTATTTTTATTTTATGTGCACTGGTGTTTTGCCTGCATCTGTGTCTATGTGAGGGTGTCAGAGCCCCTGAAATTAGAGTCACAGACAATCTTGAGCTGCCATGTAGATGCTGGGAATTGAACCCAGGTCCTCTGGAAGAGCAGCCAGTGCTCTTAATCGCTGAGCCATCTCTCCAGCCCCCAAGTTTTAATATTTTTAAATGAGTGCTGTTGAGTTAAAAAAAAAATCACTGTGGAATTCATATTCCTCTGCATACATTCCAACCACAGCTTCTCATTTGCAGCACTGTGGACATTTGGGGCTGTGGTTTGTTGTCTAGTCTAATAGGATGTCAGCAGACCCTTGGTCTGTACACACATGTAAACACACATACTCATACATACATGTGTGCATGTACATAGTGTGACCTCTAAAAAAGTCTCAACACCCGCTAGGCAGTGGTGGCACACTCCTTTAATCCCAGCACTGGGGAGACAGAGGCAGGTGGATCTCTGTGAATTTCAGGTCAGCCTGCTCTACAGAGCAAGTTCCAGGACAGGTACCAAAACTACACAGACAAACCTTGTCTCAGAAAACAAACAAACAAACAAAAACCAAAGAAGCAATATAGGGGATTTATTATATTTTCAAATTTTGATATTAAATTTATTCTCATTGAACTTCCAATTAAAATTGTGCAAAACAGTACATAATTGTTAATTTTTTAAAAAAGTTATTATTATTGCCATGATGGGGAAGGGTGTTTCTGTGCATGTGAGAGAATTTTTTTTAATTTACTTGATTTTTATTTTATCTGTATGAGCATTCTGCCTGATTGTATGTATGTAAACCATGTGTGTACAGTGCCCATGGGAGCCAGAGGAGGCTGTTAGACTCCCTGGAACTGGGGTTACAGATGGTTGTGAGCTGCCACGAGTGCAGGAACTGAATTCAGGTCCTCTGCAAGAGCAGCAAGTGCTCTTAACCAAGGAGCTGTTCAATGCACTGGCTGCTCTCCCAGAAGACCCAGGCTCAGTTCTCAGCACCCATGCGGCAGCTGACAACCAGGGGATCCAATGCCCTCTTGTGGCCTCTGCATGCACTGGTACACATACATGTAAACAAAACTCATAGCCATAAAAATTTTAAAATACATCCATTTTAATTAATTAAATGATTAAACAAATAACTCAGTTTCTAGATTCAGCTCCAATTCTCCAATTTTTCACTAATACACATTTAAAATGCATATATATATATATATATATATATATATATATATATATATATATATTTTGTTTGTTTTGTTTTGTTTTGTTTTGTTTTTTGTTTTTCAAGACAGGGTTTCTCTGTACCTTTGGAGCCTGTCCTGGACTAGCTCTGTAGACCAGGCTGGCCTCAAACTCACAGAGATCCACCTGCTTCTGCCACCCGAGTGCTGGGATTATAGGCGTGTGCCACCACCGCCCGGCAAAATGCTTTATATTTTAACAGTAATCTGCAATAATAATGCCTTTCAGATATGCTATCTCCTCTAAACTTGTTCATCCAGCTTTGAAGGTGAGGTAAGATAAGTGGGCCCAGGAATGCATGCCTGAAACTCCAAGTTCAGTGCTCTTCCAGGGACTACACAGCTCCCAAAACATAGGGGGCCAACAGTCTTCAGAGAATGGCAGTTACTGCTTTTGGAAACACAGTCCCAGTGAAGACAGTTACATACTCTTGACCTGAACTAGGAAGGGCCCATTTGCTGAGTTCACATTTGACATCTGAGTCTTTAAAAGAAAGTCAAGATCCCTCAACCTTGGGTAGTCCAAACAATCACACTTCTTAGTTTGGTTTGAGGCATGAGTGAAGATAACGTGATGCTTGCCTTCTGAAAACTGTGTCGGCCCAGGGTTGGCAACACACAAAGCCTCCAGGACAAGAGGCAGCATAATAATGTGTAGTGCAGTCCAGTGGGAGCCAAATCCTCAAATGGCCAACAGACTTCACCAAAGAACCGTCCTGGTGAAGACGGGAGGCATCCCTGTAGCCAACCTGTGTGTATTTAGAGAGTACCTCAGGGGTAGTGTCTTGGGCTCTGGGAACCTAGCAATGGTCCAGACGGGCTGCAGACTATGGTAGAAAAGCATCAAGTGCAACAGATGTCCCCCACCACTGCCAGCAGATACTGCCTCAGAGCTACACTTTCCTCACGCACAAACTGAGGGGGATGTTGAGTCCAGAATATGAAATAGAGCAGTATATTTATAGCTCATGAGATGTAAGAAAGGCTCATCAAGTCTTATTCATGAAAGCTGATCTTGCCTGTGATTTTCCCACGGTGATGAGGCCTAGGCCAGTCACCTCTCATGCATTATCACACATAACTCTCACAGTTCACAGCATTGTTAGCCCTGTATGGAAGGTAATAGTGATACACAGTCATACAAGTATGTACGATTAGAGTCCACACTCAAATCCAGCTGGCTTGTCTCCGGAGCTGGTATCCACAGTAAACTACACCGCCTCCCTCTTCTTGCCCACATCCCCAGCGTCACCTCAACCCCTGCCCGGCCTTTTTTTCTGAAAGTGACTTTCAGCCTAGGTTGTAGAGAGGAAGGAAGGGAGCCTCTGCACCGCTCCCTTGTGGTTCATTGCCTTCCTCTCTGATGTCTGCTGCTCTTAGCAGACTTCCTAATTCTAGCTAGCTACCTAGGTTGTTTGTGTGTCCGTTTGCTTATTCGAGACAAGGTCTCATTATGTAACCCTGGTTGGCCTGGAACTCACCTGCCTTTGGCAGTAAGTACTGGGATTAAAGGCATGCACCACCACACCAGCTTAGATTTTTTTTTGTTTTGATTTGTTTTCTTTCTTTCTTTTTTTTTTTAAACTTCGACACTATTTATTTATTTATTTATTTATTTATTTATTTATTTATTTATTTATTTATTATGTATACAGAAGAGGGTGCCAGATTTCATTACAGATGGTTGTGAGCCACCATGTGGGTGCTGGGAATTGAACTCAGGACCTCTGGAAGAGCAGTCGGTGTTCTTAACCGCTAAGCCATCTCTCCAGCCCCTATTTGTTTTCTTGTTTATATTTAATTATTTTACTTTATGTGTACGGATGTTCTGCCTGCATGCATGTTTGTGCGCCACATGCAAGCATGTTAGATCCCCTGGAACTAGGGCTAGGAATGGTTATGAGACACCATTGGGTGCTGTGGATTAAATCTGGGTTCTCTGCAAACACAACATGCACTTTTCATTGCTAGCCATTTCTCCAGCCCCTGGACTAGAATTCTTTTTGTTTGTTTTTGCTTTTATTTTTTGATTCAGAATTTTCCTATTTAGTCCTGGAATTTACTCTGTAGACCAGCCTGGCCTTGAACTAAAATCCATTTGCCTCTGCCTCCTGAGTACTTGGATAAAAGGTGTGCACCATCACCACCCAGCTTGGACTGGGCTTCTTGATCCTGCTGCCTCCACCTTCTGCCTGCTGAGTTTATAGGCATGTGTACTTCCATGCCCACTTCACTCCTGCTCTGAACTAGTTCTTCGCAGACCCCAGGGCCTGGCTGACTCAGCAACTTCATCGGTCCTCTTGCAGCTCTGGAGGATGCACAGGGCACAACATGGCACTTCAGTGCCTACAATCTTTCGCTACAAATCTGGGCACATATTCATTCCAAATCCCTGTGTGTTCTGCATGTGGTCTTTTCTCCACCCTGTGGTACTGAGGACCGTAACCAGGGCCTGTGCCTACCAGCACGTACCTTATCACTGAGCTGTATTCTCAGCCCTTTTTGTATTTTGTATTTTGTGAGATGGGGCTCACCAAGCTGCCTAGGCTGGCCTGGAACCCACTCCATAGCCCAGGCAAGTCTTGAATTGGGGGTCCTCTGCCTTAGGTACCCTAGTAGCTAGATGACAGGCCTTTACCACCAGGACTATCAACTAGATACCCAGGCAGTGGCCAGAGGGGCTCGCTTTCTCTTTGGACTTCAGTTTTAGGGGAAGACGGTTGACTCTAGAGGTGGCCCTCCCTGACTAAGGCTTTCCAATTCAAAAACAAATAAACAAATTAGAAAACCTTAAACCTTGGCTGACGATATACTGTGCTGTCCAAACTCCCTTAGACAGTGGAAAGGGAAGCTGGGCCTGGTGGCACACCTGTAATCCTAGTGACTGCAACGTTGAGGCAGGAGGATTAAGACGAGTCTCAGCTACAAGGTAAGACCCCATCTCAAGGTGGGAGTGGGAGGAGAAAAGGGGTGTGAGTAACACCCACCCATTCTGGGTACCTGAATTTTTTTTTTTTTTAAATTCATGGAATGAAGAGGTGTGCAAGTGTGCCACAGCGCATCCATGGAGGTCAAAGGACAACTTGAGGAAGCTAGCTTTCTCCTTCCACCTTTATGTGGGTCCCAGGGCTTGAACTCGGGCTGTTAGTCTGGCATGGCAAGGACTTTTACCTGCTAAAACATCTTGAAGGGTCTCCGTTCCCCCTCAAAAGAGACATGTTTGGAGTCTGGGAAAACAAACCCAGGTACTTTCTCTACCTGCTCATCAGTCAACACAGACAACACTGTGAACAGAAGGGGTCAGATTTCTATACGCCCAGCCATCAGTAGGCCCTGAAGTGGACACCAGCTCAGAGTCCTGTAACTCACTTTGGACCTGACACCATCCAACTGGTGACAGTATCAGAAGATCCCACGGGTTGAGGAGCTTGGTCCCAGACTTCCCACATCCAGTGCCGGTCATCATGGGTGATTTTGGGCTTGTGTTTCTAACCAAATGAAACCCAGCTGTCTTAGTTGGGGTTTTATTGCTATGAAGAGACACCATGGCCACAGTAACTCTAAAAATGAAAGCATTTAATCGGGGCTGGCTTACAGTTCAGTGGTTTAGTCCATTGTCATCACAGTAGGAAACATGGCGCCCCACAGGCAGACATGGTGCTGGAGAAGGAGTTCTACATCCTGATGGGCAGGCAGCAGGAAGAGAGAGGCACAGTGGGCCTGGCTTGAGCATCTGAAACCTCAACGCCCACCCCCAGTGACACACTTCCTCCAACAAAGCCACACCTACTCCAATAAGATCACATCTCCTAACACTGCCAACTTCCCACAGGCCATTTTCATTCAAAGCAACATACCACTGGTGCCTCCCTCCATGTGTTTGGCTAATCTGCTTGTTCTACAAAGAAAATAGTTAGGCTTGCTAGTTTTCCGTAAAATCTAGGTAACGGATGCACAGGGCTCAGTACATAGTGGGGGCAGGGGCTTGAGCAAGAACCAGCCTCCAGGTTCTTGGAGCACAGCCATCTCACATCTCTCTGAACCCAGGTCTTTTGGTGGTGGTGGAAGTGTCACTACATAGGCATGACTGAGTTGACTACCAGTGACAAATTCCCCACAGCTTCTCGCCCTTCTCCTCGCCCTTCTCCTCGCTTTCCAGCCCCCATCCCGAAGCCAGTAATTAGCTCATTCACATACAGAACAAACAAAAAATATCTCACAACATATTAAGTTTACTAGCTTGACATTGCTCTTTACCTGAGTGTGGTTCAGGTGCCCTAGGCAACGGCAAGACGGCAACTGTGGAGATATTGATAGCCTAGAGGGGTGAGGTAGCAGAGCATCTGCTTAACATATGAGGCACTGGGGGCCGTCCCAAGCACTGTTTAGAAAAACCTTAGTCAGGGTAGTATATGTAGTCAATCATCTGCAGTGACTTCCAAAATGGAACAGGGCCTACCTCATGTGGGTCTGACTCCACGTGTCCCTGTGGCAGGAAAACAGGTGCTACTGTGTCACCCCAAGCCCTGCCTGGCTGCTCTGGCTCAGTTTCTCATCTTGTAGCTTTTTGAGGACAGGATATTCCAGAAGAGCGCTTCAGGAAGCTGTACTTAGTGCAAGTTGGCTGGACCTAAGATGGCCACCGGAGCAACAGCTAGTCAAGGTTTAAAGGCCTTGTTAATCCATCTACCGGCTAAAGGGCACACCCTCCAGCACCGTGACAGTTGACGATTGCCATGGCAATGGTCGCAAGGGACTAGAGAAGGACCGAGAAAAGGCTGCACCCAAGTCCTGTGGGGATATTTTATTTGTGCTCTGATAAATAAAGCTTGCCTGAAGATCAGAGGGAAAGGCCAGCCATTATAAGTAAACACAGAAGTCAGGCAATGGTAGCACACTCCTTTAATCCTATCACTTGGCAGGCAGAGATCTGTCTGGATCTCCGTGAGTTCAAGGCCGCACTGAGAACAGAGCCGGGTGTGGTGGCATATGCCTTAAATTCTAACACTAGTTAACCAGGGAGATCTGGAGGTCTGTACAGACAGACAGACAGGAAGTGACAGAGCTGGGCAGGAAGAGGAAGTGATGTAGCTGGACAGAGAGAGCAAATCAGATGGCAGAACAGAAAGGCATATAGTTGTGGGTAGACAGGCAGTATCTCGCTTTTGGAAGCTGCGGAGTTGGTGAGGTGAGGCTAGCATGTGGCCGTTCCTGTTCCTCTCATCTCCCCTAGGTTTTCACCCCTATGTCTGGCTCCGTGTTTTCTATTAATAAGTCTATTTGGAAATTCATCTACAAAGTCCCCAGAAGAGACACAAGTGAGTGTCACCACCAGCTGTCACCCTTTTCAACAGTGATTTCCCTCTATGCTGTGTCCACAACCTCCCTCCAACCCCCAAAGCTGAGAGGTGGATTTGCAAGCGTGTCTCCCGGTTCTCCCGTTCTTGGTCAATAAGAAGTCCATTTTATGGGGTGGGGATTTAGTTCAGTGGTAGAGCACTTGCCTAGCAAGTGCAAGGCCCTGGGTTCAGTCCTCAGTTCAAAAGAAGAAAAAAAAAAGTCCATTTCACTACTCAATTGGTGCTCAGTCTTAGTATCCCTTTCACAATTTAAGAATGGAAAAGGGCCAGTCTGGAGACAAAAACCAATAACAAACCAGCTGAAGGGACTTGGGGACAGCCTGGGCTACAAAGTGAAGTACAGGTGAAGGCCAGTCTGGCCAACAAAGAAGACCCTGTCTAAGACAAATACACGCCAATCTGATAACAAGTAGTCTTGCTAGTAGAAACAAGCCTGTCTCTGGGCTAGGGGTGGTGGCTACTCCTATCATACCAGTCCTCAGAAAACAGAGGTAGAGGAGGGTCAGGCTACACGAGACCCTGTCACAAAACATTAGAACAGGAGATGCAGCTCAGCTGGTGGAATGCTTGCCTAGTAGTGTATATAAAAGAGTGGGTTCAACCCCCCAGCACATAAATGGGGTGTGGTGGTACATGACTATAACCCCAGCAATGGGGAAGCAGAGGCAGGAGGATCAGAAGTTCAAGGTCATCTTCAGCTACATGGTAAGTCACAGGACAGCTTGGGAAACATATAATTTATATTTTTATATATACATATATAGTTATACAAGACATATATAAATGTATGTATATATATACATATATATGTAGTGTATGTGTTTCTCTCGTATGTGGAATCTAAAAAATGAAAAAGCACAGGGACTATTTAGGAATGGGGAGATAAACATGACCAAAGTACATTGTACATGTGTATGAAAGCATCTTAATGAAACATGGCTAGCCTAACGGCCTATGCCTGTAATCCCAGCACTGATGAGGCTGTCGGTAAGTTCCAGGCCAACCTGAGCTATGACAGAGAGACCTATCAAAAATAAGTAAATAAAAATATAAAATGTTATAATGAAGCCCACTGTTGTCTACAATTAATACTTTTGTGACCTCTTCAGTTGCTTTTGTTTTCTGAGACGGGGTCTTGCAATGGTGCCCAGGATGGCCTAAACCCTTTGATCTTTGTGTCTACCTCCATGAATGCAGAGTTGGTGTTCATCACAATGGACTCTACCCCATCCTTTGTAGGTTGGCTCTCCTTCCAGGGACTCTCCTCAGAGTCCTATGGAAAAACTCAGTCTGCTTACCCAACACTTAAGTCACCTGAACCCCACTTGACCTGTGCCCGACCACTGTGGCCAGGAAAGAGTGTGTGGTTATAGTCTTCCCTCAGCCCACAGGAGTCTGCTCCACTTGAACTGCTTGCTGTGTCAGTGGCACACAAGCAGGCCAGCTACCATGACTGCACTGCCCGGTATTTGCACATCTGTGAAATCTTTGCCTTGAGAAGGAACATACCCTGTGGCCAGCTCCTCACCAGTAAATTGAAATGAAGTTACATGTCACAAAGCTGCTGCTGTACAGTCTGCTAGCTGATGGCATCCTGTTCTTAATGGCTTGACAAAGTAGGGAGCCATGTTATGGCGAGGAATTGAGTGGCCTCTGGCTGGCCACCAGACCACACCCGAGAAGAGGAGGCACCTTGAGAAGAAGTGAGCTCTGCCAATAACCCTGTTAGTTTGGAAGCATTTCTTTCCCCAGGCAAGCCTCAGACTCAGTCAATAAATAAGCCATGGGGAGCTCCACCCGTCCAAACTCTTGCCCTCAGAAATCGTGAGGTCTTAGCACAGATGACACCACTAAATACCCAGAGGCCAGTAACTAACATTCCTGCCTCGGCAGGAATGGGGAATCCAGACTGGAAGGTAAGAGCAAGTGTCCCTGGAGTACATGTCTGACATCTCTAGCCTGAGGTCTTCCTGAATGGCATAGAGAGCAAAGTGTCTGCATACAGATTTTGGGAAATATCAGTTCCCTTAACTACCAAAAACACATGCTTAAAAGTAAAGCCAAGCATATAACCTTTGATCTTGACCCATCCATACCAATTATAGTGACCGTCCCAGACTGAAAACTGACTATAGGCAGTATTTTATGGTCCAATACAGTAGATTTTAAAAAGGAAATGGCCGTGATGGATTTAAAAGTAACCAAATACATGATAACATTTTAATACAATCTGTATTAGCCTGATGTGATAGAGCATGCCTTTTTAAATCTCAGAACTCAGGAAGCAGAGACAGGGGGATTTCTGTGAGTTCAAGCCAGTCTGGTCTACAGAACAAGTTCCATTCTAGGACAGCTAAGGCTATAGAGAGAGAACTTGTTTCAAAAAGAAGAAGAAGAAGAAGAAGAAGAAGAAGAAGAAGAAGAAGAAGAAGAAGAAGAAGAAGAAGAAGAAGAAGATTATATTAACCACATGTGGTAGCACACACTTGCAATCCCAGTGCTGGGGAGGCTGAGGCAGGAGGATCAAGAGTTTAAGGCAAACCTGGACTACAAAGTGAGACCACATAATAAATGAAAGTCAATATTAAGCAACAAATCAAGGTTTTCAAATTTTACTTACAAAAAGTCACGAACGGTAACTACATGTAAATATATATTCATTTATTTTCTTATTAAGACAAGGTTTTGTTGTCTAATGAAGATTGGCCCTAACTCACTGTGTAACAGGGCTTTAAAAGTAAAAGCAGTGCCAGGCGGTGGTGGCTCACATGTTTAATCCCAGCACTCGGGAGGCAGAGGCAGGCAGATCTCTGTGAGTTCCAGGCCAGCCTGGGCTACAGAGAGAGTTCCAGGACAGCCAGGGCTACACAGAGAAACCCTGTCTTGAAAAACAAAAACAAAACAACAACAAATTCCAGGGTGTCACGGAGCATGCTTATAATTCTGGCCCTCAGGAGGCAGGAGCCATGAACTCATGGTCAGCCAGGGCTACATAGCAATATCCTATTTTTTTTTTTTTAATAAAAAATACTCTCATGCCAGAGCTCAAATGAAGACATAGAACTCTCCACCACAGCACTGCAGCTCCCTTGCATCAGCCCCCATCTCCTCCCAACCACTGGTGTGGTTGCAGACAGATGTCCTAGCACGCCTAGTGTGTGTCTGCCTCCTGTCACCCAGCATCACATGTGTACCATTCCCCCCGTGTTCTCATGTAGGACCATAATCTATTTTGCCCAGAACTTCAGAGAAGACTGTCACAGACAGCCAGCATATGGTAGGTCATAAGGCAGACTGGGAGAGAAAAGGGAGGGGTGAGGCAGGGTCACCTGAGCAAAGATAGGTCCCCCAAAACAATACACACAGCACCACCACCACCACCACATCACCACCACCACATCACCACCACCACCACCACCACCACCACCACCACATCACCACCACCACCACCACCACCACCATCACCACCACCATCACCACCACCATCACTACCACCACCATCACCACCACCACCACCACCACATCACCACCACCACCACCATCACCACCACCACCACCACCACCACCACCACCACCACATCACCACCACCACCACCACCATCACCACCACCACCTCCACCACCACCACCACATCACCACCACATCACCACCACCACCATCACCACCACATCACCACCACCACCACCACACCACCACACCACCACCACCACCACATCACCACCACCACCACCACCACCACCACCACCACCACCACCACCACCACCACTCATCTGCATGTATGTGGCTGAGTAGACCAGAAAGACAAGGTTCCCCAACCAAAGCTGTACCCCCTGCAGACTAGAAAGGAGTTCCAGGCCCAGGGGTGGGTACCCAAAGTCCAAATCGGGGGTGGTACCAAGCCAAGGGAGGAGCCAAACTAGGAAAAGAGAGGAGATATGATTACAGAAAAGACTTGTGTGTGCTGGAATATAGCTCCGTTGGTAACTTGCTTGTCTAGCATGCAGGAGTCCTCGGTTCGACCCCACACATCACACAAAGTTCAATGTTATTGCTATACTTGAGTGAAACCCAGTCTCAAAACAAGGGGAGCGGGGGTTAATCTAGTGTCTAAAGTCTTTCTAGACCCCAAGCCCATCCCAGCAGCCACTTTGTCTCATGCTCAACTGAAAAGAAGTGAACACCTTTCCATGGCTGGAAATGCCTTTATAAGCAATTTCAAGGATAGCTTAATAAAGCTTCATTTTAACAGCTTCACTTAAGAGAAAAGGTCTGACCCAATGATCCTAACCTACACTCAAAATTACTCCTTGGAAAACAAATCTCTTTCAAATATTCAAAATCTATAAAGCTTAAAGAAGCCAGGCATGGTGCCTCACACCTTAGAGTCCCAATGCTAAATTCAAAACCAGCCTGGGGTCTGCACAGGAACTGAGGGTGGGTGTGCATCCTTTTTTAAAAGAAGTGTTGAAAATGGTCTAGGCGGAAAGACAGCCAGGGCCTCTCTGTTACTGTGACTCCAGCTACTGAGATTTCACTCTAGAATTTTTGGGAAGCTTTGAGGCCTCAAGATAAGAACGGAGATGACAAGATAGGATTTGAACTATGACAGGGAACAGGAAAGATGGAGATGGGAATCTTCCAGGAGTTGGTAGGAGGTACCAGACTAGAGGGAAAACATGTAGATGTTTGATCTGCAAAGTGGTTTTAAGAAAATTTGTATTTTCTTTTTTTATCATCTGATTACATTCATTTATTCACTTTGTTGGGTAGCACATGTATGGAGGTCAGAGGACAACTTTTTTTTTTTTTTTTTTCCTGAGCTGAGGACTGAACCCAGGGCCTTGTGCTTGCTAGGCAAACGCTCTACCACTGAGCTAAATCCCCAGTCAACCCTCCGACAACTTTCATTGAACTCAGACCATCAGGCGTGGCAGCCAGAGCCCTACCTACTGACCCATCCTTGAAAATGCTCAAATACCTGAGCAACATTTTCAGGAAACTGGTCCCTGGAGATCAATGCATCGAAGCCTCCTGACTCACACCTTCGAATAAACAGTCCTCTTTCCCAAACCAGGCCTTTGGGCTTTCCTCACAGCTCCCCTGCTGAGAGGAGCCTTCATTCCTGGCCCCTGGCGCTTTCTTTCCTGTCTTCTTCCGGCTTTTCCTCAATTCCCTTTGTTGATAAGCTTAAATGTTCTTGACTGCAGCCTGAATTTGTTTTCTTTTCTTGTTGGTCTTCCAGAACAGAGTTTAACCAGCCCAGGTTTGGCAAGCTGCCTCTTCCCTGCCAGACTTTTTTTCTCTTTCCCTGCCCCATCTCACGAAAGGGCGACTCCCACTCAGGATCTCACCACCCACTCTGCAGGATCGACAGCGGGTAATGTGTCCTCTGCCCTCCAGGGGCCTGTCCTATCTAAAGTCTTCCTTTCTAAGGTTGGATGTGCACATGCAACCTGCCCACAGCAGACTCACAGCAGCAGGAGAGGGGCTGGGAATGCAACTCAGTTGGATGGGTACTGGCCCAGCATACACAAAGCTCTGGGTTCAATCCCTAGCAGCCCTCTAAGACCAGAGCTTGGGAGGTGAAGGCAGGAAAATCCAAAGATCAAAGACATCTTTGGCTACTAGGGGGTTTGGGGCCAGCGTAAACTACATGAGATACTGTCTCAAAAAATATAATAATAATAATAATAATAATAATAATAATAATAATAAACCAGAAGAAGGGGATGGGAAGAACAAGGTCACAGTGGTCCATGCCTGTAGTCCCAGAATTCAAGAGGATCTTGGCAATTTTGAGATTTGAGGTCTGGGGGGCAGAGAGTGTTGTCTAGGAAGCAAGACCTTGTCTCCAAAAAAGAAAAAAGAAAAAAATGTAGGTTGAGGGAGGATGCCACCTCATCCAGCAACAGAAACCAACTCCAATTTGCAACAGAAACCAACTCTAATTTTGCAATACGAGGAATGTAGTTGTTCCCAGCAGAAGACTAGGGCGTGCCTAGGGCTTGAGGGATGGATGCCTATCAGGGCACACTCCTGATATGGCTATACCGTATCTCTGCTGCACCGCTGCACTGCTGCATTGCTGCATGGCTGCATTACTACAACAGCCTTGTCTGAATCCTAGAATAAATAGCCATGGCAGCCCTTGAACTGATGGTCCATCTGTCTCAGGCTTCTCCCAGCATCCCTAAAGGCCATCCCCTCAGCTAAGTTATGCTTCCTCAACAGCTTCTGAAAACAGAGGATGAGACCCTGAAAGAATGAGACAAGAGCCGAGTATAATCCCAGCATGCAGGAAGCAGGCAGGGTGGGCTACATGGTGAAGCAACTCTGCAGGATGATCCTGTCTCAAGACACCAACCAAACAGAGTAAGGCAGGCAGCAGAAAGCTACCATCCCAGGACTCCAGGTGGGGGCAGGTAGGTCAGGACGTCAGGCTTATTCTCTGCTACACAGTGAGTTTGATATCAGCCTCGTGCCCTCTGATAGGGTGCCGGAGAGACAGTTCACGGGTTACAAGCATTTGCTGCTCTTCTAGAGAGTTTGGTTCCCAGCATCCATTCTAGGAGCTCAGAACCACCTGTAACTCCAGTTACAGGGGAATCTGACACCTTCCTCTGGCCTCCAAAGGCTCCTGCGCACACATATACACATAAAATATAAATCTTTAAGTAGACAGAAAAATGAAACGGGCAGTAGACAATGGTACACCCCTACGACCCCAGTACTGAGGAAGCTGAGGCCAGAGGGTCACAACTTCAAGACTGGTTTGAACTACAAAAAAACCTGGTTTCCAAGAAATTAATTAACTGCAGTTAAGAAAATAAAATCCAGAGCTGGAGAGATGGCTTGCTGTTCTTACAGAGGATCTGGGTTTCCAGCACCCCCATGGAGGTTCACAAGCATCTGTGACTCCAGTTCTAGGATGCACAAGGTACACAGACATACATGCAAGCAAAACACTCATGCACATAAAATAAAATAAGATAAAATGAAATAAAATAAAATAGTCTAAAAAAAGAAAAAAAAAAAGTCCAGTAGGAGCTGGGCAGTGGTGGCTCACACCTTTAATCCCACCTCTTGGGAGGCAGAGGCAGATGGATCTCTGTGAGTTTGAGGCCAGCCTGGTCTACAGAGTGAGTTCCAGGATAGCAAGAGCTGTTACACAGAGAAACCCTGTCTTAAAAACAAACAAACAAACTCTAATGAAAAAGCATGGGATGTCCTGGAGCTCATTCCAAGACAGCATGGATGCCCTAGGCCCTTCCCAGAAGGGGCCTGGCAGAAACCAGCATCATCTACATGTGTCTCACAATCTATCAGACTTTTAAAACAATGGACCCCAAGAAACAGGAATTTTGTTTTATTTTTATTTGCTTATTTAGTCTTGAAACAGGTTCTCATGTAACCCAGGCTAGGATGAAACTTGCCATCTAGCCGAGGTTGGTCTTGAAATGTTGATCCTCCTGCCTCTACACCCCGAATGATGGGATTACAGGGTGGGCAAACTAACTTGGGTCTTTAGTTTTAAATTTAAGAATTAGAATAAGAAATATGGGTAATGTAAATGGGAGGGGAGCATTTGCTTTTGGTAACTGGCTGTCCTGGAACTCACTCTGTGGACCAGGCTGACCTCAAACAGAGATCCGCCTGCCTCTGCCTCCTGAGTGCTGGGATTAAAGGCCACACCTGGCTGTTACTGAACTTTTAAAACATTACTCTCATTGTACGTGAAAGGAGCCAGATACAAAAGATCACACAAGTGTAAAATTTCTAGAAAAGCCAAATTCTTCAATATAGGCAGCTCAAGAGAAGAGAAAATGGGGTTGACTGTTCAGTGGGTCCAGGGTTTCTTTTCTGAATGACAAAACATTCCAGAATTCATAGAACTAATTGCTGTGGATATCGCTCTGTGTAAATAAAGTTCTGATTGGCCAGTGGCTAGGCAGGAAGTATAGGTGGGACAAGAGAGAAGAGAATTCTGGGAAGTAGAAGGCTGGGGAGACACTGCTAGCCGCCGCCATGAGAAGCAACATGTAAAGACTCTGGTAAGCCACAAGCCATGTGGCAAAGTATAGACTAACAGAAATGGGTTAATTTAAGATAGAAAAAGTAGATAACAAGAAGCCTGCCACAGCCATACAGTTTGTAAATAATGTAAGTTTCTGTGTGCTTTCTTGGTTGGGTCTGAGCGACTGTGGAACTGGCGGGTAAGAGAGATTTGTCCTGACTGGGCCAGGCAGGAAAATCTAACTACAACTAATGGTTGCAACTATTGTGAATTAATAAATGCTAACGATTTGTACACATGTATACAACTAAGTCGGTGAAGTTTATGCTTCTATATTCTAATAAATTATTATTTTAATTTAAAAAGGCAAGAGAAGAAAGCCAGGCCTGCATTTAAATCCTTAAAACATGGCTTCATGTCTACGGTGAGTAGTGAGCAGTCTTTCTGGGGTGCCTCCACCCCACCCCAAACCTTGCTACCTTCCACCACCACCACCACCCCATATAAGCAGGCTTGCCTCTACCTTGCTTTTCTTTTCTTTCTTTCTTTGTTTTATTTTTTGCTTTGTTTGTTGTTGTTGTTTTCCTTTTTTGAGGCTGGTTTCTCTGTGTAGCCTTGGCAGCCCTGGAACTCCCTCTGTAGACCAGGCTGGAACTCACAGAGATCCTCCTGCCTCTGCCTCCAGAGTGCTGAGTGCCACACCACCTCAAGCCTTCTTTCTGTTTGTTTGTTTGTTTGTTTTCTAGAGCTGAGGACGGAACCCAGGGCCTTGTGCTTGCTAGGCAAGCACTCTACCACTGAGCTAAATCCCCAACTCCCTTTCTGTTTTTGATTTAAAACTTTTTTTTTTTTTTTTTTTTTTTAGGATTTCATACACAAATACTGCATTTATATCCTCCCCCTCTGTGCTTGCGTTTTCTCCATAACTGGGGATTCTAGGGTTATTACTGTTTTTTTTGCTCTTTCTGCACTGGGGATGAAAGTGGGGCTTATGCATGCTAGACAAGCACCCTGCCACAGAGCTACACCCCCACCTCAGAAGGATAGCTTTTCATCTCTAATACATCATAGAACTCTCTAGAACCTCCCTATTTATAACACAGGGCCACCTACACACACTTGAGCGTGGTAAATCCATGCATCTTTTCATGCACACCACCAGGAAACTAGAAACATCTAACATCTAATCTGTAAGAAATACGGAGAATTCTTACACCACAAATTCAAAAAGCAGAGAAAACACATAATTTTGGGTTTCCTATATGTTCCTGGGTCAGGAACAACATCTAAGGTTGCTATTTTAAAACCAAATTAAAGATTTTTTTTTTTAATGACAGGAAACAACTCTAACAATAACACTTTATTTCCTGCAAACTACAGATAAATTCCATGCATTCCCATGCTTACTTTGCTCTGGAGCCCAGGGCCACAGGCTCAGAAACCAGTGTATCATTGAGAAGAAGGATTTTGTTAAGATTCTAAGGTCTTTCTTAACATTTTGAACCACTTAAGGAAGGATTTGACAAACTAAAATATATTAAGTCTCAGTCATTGAGGAAGGTTCACATGAAGTCAGTGGACATGTATTTTTACCGAGACACCATCATTGAGTAACCAAGATCTCCAAAAAAAACTCCAGTATGAACTTGTCTTAATCAATCTCAGAATCTTTTTCCGGACAGACCTTGCTGGCTGTGGACACCCTCCCTTTCCAGGGTATGAGCAGTGGCGACACAAGGCAGTCCCTTTTGGGAATTACCAACTAAACAAGGAGGAAACGCAAGGCCTGAAGCCACATTCCCTAACCCAGGTCCTGGGAGCATTCCTTCTCAGACTGCTTGCTAATAGCTGCTAAGAGGGTAGCCCCTGCTGTGCACAGCACAGAACCTCCCTCAGCAACCCACAAGGCCAAGATCTTACCTGGCTTTCACTCAGGACTCCCCAAACTCACCCATCACTCTTTTTTTTTTTTTCCCCAGAATTGTGATTAACATTCCACATGTACCTCAGGCCCGGCTAGTCCGGTCAGTTCTGCTCAAGTCACAGCCCCAGGTATTGTGGGTAATTATCCTTTGATTACATCAGGAGTAGTCAAGAAGTCAAGACGCCCTTTTGTTTTGATGGAGGGGTTTGGGCTTCAGGCATGCTTAGCTTGCTTCCTACCACAGAGCTACACCCTTAGCCCCAATTTCGTCCCCCATCCGGTTTCTGTCCTGGTAGAATTTATAACCCTTGGTGGAAAAAATCTCAATCCACAATGATGCAAAGCACCAGGTCTGTCACTACCAGTTTTCCAGGGGAGGAGGGGGTGGGTATCCTGGCTTTCTGTATACACCTTTTCCTGGCCTTCCAGGATATGCCAATTCCTTGGCCTGGCACCGGACCAACATGACTAGGGTTTTGTGCTCTGGAGTTGCGGTTTGGACCCAGAGTCTCTGCTTTACAGACCTGGGGCAAATTGTTCAGTCCTCTGAGCTTCAGGTTTTTCATCTGTGAAACAGAATGCAAGGTACCTACCTCTGAAAGACAGGCTTTTCGAGAGCAGAATAAAGTGGCTGTGCATGCCAAGCCCTCAGTATGCTCTCTAGGCCACACGCTAAACACGGGGTGCTGTCAGTTCTCATGCCTCTGACCCCCATCTTTAGTTAACCTAGCTATAACAGCCGGGACAGAGGACAGAGGAAATGGAAAGCTTGGCTGGAAGAGGAAGAAGGCGCCTGCGGATGTGTTTTACAATGTGCAGTGAAGTCAGAGGCTCAGAGATCAAAGCCTTTCGAGGGTACAAAATAAGAGCTGCATCCCAGTCTGGGGACCCAAGTTCCCCCTCCAGAGCCTCCACATCTGTACTAAGCACCCAAAGATGTGGGTTCTCAACTCAGAGCCATGTGGTCTCTTCTTACAGAGCCACCAAAGGCTGCCTCCACCAATCGGTGTGAGCGGATGGCACCAAACACACTTCCCTAACCACAGAGACAAATGGAGTTAAACGTTTTGTTTGAAAAGGTATATGCTCAGCAAGTATTTGTTGAGTAAATAAAGACTCGAGTGAAGGAGAGTTAAGTACACCCATGAATAACTGAGATGATAGAAGTACTGGAGACTAAATGAAGCAGTTTCTGCTCGCCCTGAGAGACAGGGTAGGTCTATGGTAGTCTGTATTGTTGGCTGCTGCTAACCAGCTCTGTAGAACGGAAGCAACCATACACAATATGCAAATGATTGGGTGTGGCTATGGCCCAGTAAAACTGCATATATACATGCAGAACTGAATATATATTACATATATATGTGTATATATGTATATGTATGTATATATATATACAGAGATTAAAAGCTTAAATGATTCTCATTGAGTGACTTAGGTTTTTCTAACCACTGAAAAATCTAAGAACCTAATTATATTTTTTCTTTCTTTCTTTTTTCTTTTTTTTTCTTTAAAGTAAGAATCAGCTGGGTCTGGAGGTTTTACCCTTGTAAGCCCGGCACCCAGAAAGTTGAAGCAGAAGGATTCTGTAAATTATAGGGCAGCCTGGGCTGTAATATGAGACTCTGTCAAACAAAAAGTGTAAAATCCATTCTTAGCCCACAACTTTTATAAGAATGGGTGGTAGTCACATTTGACCCCTGAGCCAAACCCTGCTTAGGAAATGACTGGAGATGTGTCCATGAGGAAACGTCTCTTGAGTGTCTGCCATGTGCTGGGAACTATGCTCGCCCTGCTGGTGCCACAGCCGGGAAGAAAGCCCTGCATTAGGAAGCTAGAGTCCTAAACAGGAGAACCAATCACAAAAGAGATAGCCGGAGACAGGCTTCTCGGAGAGAGAAAATGACAGGCTCAGACAGGCCATGTCAGAGACAAGAGTTCTTTCTGCTCTGTGCCCTGTGACCCCAGCCACATCTAACCCACTAGATAAAACCCTGTGGGGTACCGTCTCTCCTTGCAGCTGGTAACAGCAGAAGCTGAAGGAAAAAGCCAGGTTCTGTCTCCAAGCCCAGGCTGTGGGGTGACTGGAAAGATGACTAAGGAGTCCAGGTCTGAATCTTCACTCTGTTCAACCACTTGTAGCCTCGGTTTCAAAGACGGACAATAATCAGGACTGTGGAGAAAGTCAAAAAAGAGCTGGGGTGCTCACCCAAGTGCCTGGCACACAGCTGAATGGACAACAAGATGACGTCTTCCTCTTCTTCTTCTAGCTCTTGTTTTTGTTTGATTTTTGAGACAGGGTCTCACTGTGTAGCCCTGGCTGGCCTAGAACACATTATACAGACCAGACTGGCCTCAAATCCAGAGGTCCACCTGCCTCTTCTTCCCAGTTAAAGACACAAGGCACCACTCCAGGATCATCAACTCCTCCCCTCCCCCGTCTTCTTCTTCAGACAGGGTCTCACTATGCTGCTCAGGCCACCTTCAAATTCGTAAGAATCCCCCTGCCTCAGCCCCCCAAGTGCTGAGATTATAGACCCTGTGCTGTGACACTTAGGTTTGGTGGGTGATTGGAAATAGCCCTGCTTGCCTGCCCTTGACCTGCAGTATGTCCTCACTAACAAAAGCAGCAGGTTGGGACCGCTCCCCATTCTGCCTGTCCAGTGGTCCCCTTCCGTGTTCAGGTCAATCACTGTTCCAGCTAATCAGAATTAGGCAGCATGAGCTTTGCTGAAGGGCACGGATGCTACTGTCTACTCACACTCCACACAAAGCAGCCAACACTCTGGGCCCTGCCATCCAGTCTACGGCTCTGCCTTTCCCTCAGCCTTGACCTTGGAATAAGATTTTCACTGGAAAATGAAAAGCGGAACAAAGTATCTAGTCTAGTTGGTAGAGTATCTTACCTAGCACACAGAGTCTTGCATCTGATCTTCAGCCCTGCATAAAGCAGAGAGGCGGGCACAGAAGTGGAATCCTAATTCAGGGAGGAGAGGAAGTGGGGTGGTGGTGGTGGTCACGAGTTCAAGATTCTTTTCAATTATATAACCTATTTGAGGCCAGCCTGGGATACATGAGACCACATCTCAAATAAACAATAAGCAAAATATTAAATATTAGGGTTAGAAGGAATGAACATTACTAGAGAAAACATTTTTGTTTTGTTTTGGGGACAGGGTTTCTTTGTATAGCCCTGCTGTCCTGGAACTCACGCTGTAGACCAGGCTGGCCTCAAACTCACCCAGCTCTGCCTGCCTCTGAGTGCTGCAATTAAAGGTACATACATACCACCACCACCTGGTGACTGGCGAAGTTAATTCTTAAACCAGGTGTAGTGGCCCGCCTGGAATTCGGAAGGCTGAAGCCAGTCTTGGTGACAGTGAAATCCAACCCCTTTTTCCAACTTTTAAAATTTAAACTACAAATCCTTCATATCATCTTTATTGAGGGATAGTTTTCCAGACAGATCAGCTGTTAGGTTTTGCTAAATAAAGCTAAATGTAGACAATCACAAAACAAGAATATGACACATTCTTAGTAATTTAATCTGCAGGAGTCTTCAGTTCACTCGGGCTGTGACAGATAAGGCAGGGACTGTGTGCCCTGGCCCTGCAGAAACACTGCCGCTCATTCAGCGTCTGGCTGGGCAAGTGTTGAGAGGCCAGAGTCATCTTAGTCTGCAGGCTTACAGCTGATGAAATAGCTAAGCTCTGGCCTTAACATTCCTAAGTCAGGGAAACGGAAAAGCACCGAAGTAACGAGCCAATTACCATAGGAGCTGATAACTCTTGACAGAGTTGGCCATGCTGGAGGGAGGCTGGGAAGCGAAGGAAAGGCAGCTCTGGCCCCTGCCACTTAGCTAATCCCTGAAAGATAGTAGCAGGCGGCAGTCAAGAGACGTGGGTGGGCTGGTCAGGGTGGCACTTTCATTTAATCCCATCACTCCAGAGGCAGAGGGAGGCAGATCTTTGTGAGTTCAAGACCAGCCTGGCCTATAAATGGAGTTCCAGGATGGCTAGCTAGGACCAACACAGTGAGACCCCAAATTAAAAAAAAAAAAGAAAAGAAAAGAAAAAAGGAAGGAAGGAAAGAAAGGAGGGAGGGAGGGAGGGAGGAAGGGAAGGAAGGAAGGAAGGAAGGAAGGAAGGAAGGAAGGAAGGTAGAGAGAGAGAGAGAGAAGAGAGAAGTGAGTGGGAGTCACCAGGGTAGAGAAGGAAGGAGTGATGGAGCCAGGTCCTAGCTAACAGGAAGTGGAGGGTACATGGGGAAGAGGCTGCATGAGTAGAGGGAAGGGCAGAGGGGAGAGTGACATCGGTCAGGCAGAATACACTCTGAGGCCAGGCCAAGGAACTAATTTTACTACATTTTATGTATTTAGTGTATGTAGTGAGGATGTGTGGGTTCATGTTAAGGGACACATGTGGAGGTCGGAGGACAACCTGCAGGAATTAATTCTCTCTTTCCACCATGTGAATGGGTCCCGAGGCTCCAGTTCCCGTGGTCATGCTTGGCCACAAGGGTTCTGATCTATGGAACCGTCTTCCTGGCCCAAGAAACTCTTTATCTTGGACGCTGTTTCAGCTTCATTTCTGTTACTGTGATAAAACACCCTGGCAAAAAGGCAGCTTAATCCGGGCGGTGGTGGCTCACGCCTGTAATCCCAGCACTCAGGAGGCAGAGGCAGACGGATCTCTGTGAGTTCGGGGCTAGCCTGGTCTACAGGGCTAGTCCAGGACAGGCTCCAAAGCTACAGAGAAACCCTGTCTCAAAAAACAAAAAGCAAAAAACAAAACAAAAGGCAGCTTAAAGAAGAGGGTTTATTTGGCTTCTTAACATGTTGGGTTACAGTCCATAATTTTGAGGAAATCAAGTCAGGAATTCACGCAGCCAATCATATCACATCCAAAATCAAGACCAAAGAGAATATACACACCCTTGCTTGCCGATGCTCAGCCAGCTTCCCTCTTTACACACAGCTCGGGATCCAGCCTAAGGAATGGTGTTGCCCTCCTTCAGGCAGGTCATGCCACCTCAATTAACCACCAAGACAATTAGGGCTGAAGAGAGAGCTCAGCAGGCAAGAGCATTTGTCAGAACTCTTGCAAAGGACCTGGGTTTGATTCCCAGCACCCACATAGTGGCTCACAAACCACCTGCGTCTCCAGTTCCAAGGGATCCAATGACCTCTTCTGAGCTTTGTGGGCATTGTATACATACACATGGTGCGCAGGAACACATACAAGCAGAACATTCACATGTAGCATGAATCTTAAAAGTCTTATTAATAAAATCAAACCTGAGGCAGGTATTGGGGTGAATGCTGGAAGTTCAGAGAAGCAGAACAAATCACAGCTACCTCACCTTGCTAGTTCCTCAGGCTGGAAGCTTCTGAGTCCTCCTCCACATGAATCTCAGCTGAACTGTGCTGCTCCAAAGCCTGAATGCTTAACCAGCCAAATGCTTCACTAACTTAGTTCCTGGTCCTCAGGCCTTATATACCTTTCTGCTTTCTGCTATCACTCCCTGGGATTAAAGGCCGGATTACCGGGATTAAAGGCTGTGTCTCCTTTGCTTAGCTGTTTCTAAAGTGGCCTTGAACTTAGAGATTCACAGACATATAATAAATAAGTCTGAAATGTTATATATTTTGAAGATCAAGGTAAGACCACAGGCTATTCTGACAGAGACTCATCAGGACTCTCAGAGAGTTCTAGGTTGCTTCAAGTCAACATTTAAAACACAGAGAAAAGTGTGTGTGTGTGTGGGGGGGGTTATCACAGAAAGCTTTGAAGCTGGTAGACAATAGGACAGTTTTTGGGGGCCCTGGCTTGCTCCACTTGTCTGTGATGAATAGAATGGACAAGAAAATCTACTGAAGTCACGACAGAGCTATATAATGCAAAAGTAAATGCTTCCTTTTTCTTTCTTTCTTTCTTTTTTTTTTTTAATTTGTTTTGATTTTTGTTTTTTTAGGATTTTTGTTTTTGTTTTTGTTTTTGTTTTTGTTTTTGTTTTTCAGGAAAGGGTACCTCTGTGTAGCCCTGACTGTCCTAGAACTTACTCGGCTGACCAGGCTGGCCTGGAACTCATAGAGATCCACCTGCCTCAGCCTCCTGAGTGCTGGGGATAAAAGGCATGATCTACCACACCCAACTTAAGTGCCTCCTGTAGTGGGTAGCCATCCCAGCATTGGCCTGGAAGTTCCAACCCCCATTGAGGCTTCGGTAATGGTCACACCCACAAGGCAGGGCAGAGGAGGAAGCGGAAGACCAAGGATCGGGAAGAGGTCACTCTCTTGGTTCCAGGACCCTGGACACTGGAGGTAGACCGAGCAGAGTTCTCCAGAGAACACTGCCGGACTGCGCTATACCCTTGCCAGACCCTGTAACCTACCCCCTCATTTGTAAGTACCCCACAAAATAAACCTCCCTTTTAACTACGTGGAGCAGCCTTAATAATTTCACCAATAGCCTCCTTTTCAAGGTTAATTTTTAAAGGTGAGAGCTCAACTCAGGGCTTTTCAGAAACAGTCCCCTGGCCAGCTCCACCTCAACCTGGATCTTGATAGATATGTGGTATTCCCAACAGTAAAAAACTAGGAAGGAAGACTGGGTATGTGTGGTGCACGCCTTTAATCCCAGCACTTGGGAAGCAGAGGCCAGCCTGGTCTACACAGCAAATCCATCCCAGCTAGGGCTACACAGGGAGACCCTGTCTCAAAAAATAAATAATTCAATTTAATGAAGCTGGGTAGGAGGCTGGGGGTGGGGGGAGTTAATGAAAGGCTGATCGCCAAGGCTGTTAGTTCTGAAGGGAGTAGGTTTGGATAAGAGTCAACAGCTAAGTTTTCAAATACCAAGTTTGGGTCTGTCTTAGTTAGGGTTTCTATTGCTGTGAAGAGACACCATGACCACAGCAAGTCTTATGAAGGAAAGCATTTAATTGGGATGGCTGCTTATAGTTCAGAGGTTCAGTCCGTTATCATCATGATGGGACATGGCAGCATGCAGGCAGACATGGTGCTGGAGAAGGAGCAGAGAGTCCTACATCTTGAACCTCAGGCGGAAGGAAAAACTGCCACATGGGTGTGGCTTGAGCATATGTGAGACCCCAGAGCCCACCTCCACAATGACACACTTCCTCCATCAAGGCCACACCTACTCTAACAAGGCCACACCTCCTAATAGTGACACTCCCTATGGGCCAAGCATTCAAACACATGAGCCTATGGGGGCCATTCCCATTCAAACCACCACAGGGAAACCTCAAACAGAAGTGTATGCTGGGTAATGGGAGAGGAAGACAAATGTGGGTTTATAAGCCTAGAGTCACTGGTCAAAAGCTCCTGTGGCTATGCCTTTTGGACAGTAACATCCTGAGTTTCCACATCTGTAAGATGAAGATGTTCATCATGATGTGACAGGCTGTCATATAATGCTACATTTAGTTAACATAAAGTGATATTTAATAACGTGAAACACGGTGCTGGGCACATGTACCTTGTGTGTAAGGCAGAGGTTGAGACAGGGTCTTGCTATCTAGTCCAAGCTAGCCCTGACCTCCTGCGATAGCCTCCCAAGTGCATGAAATTTTATTTTTGTTAAAAAAAAGGTTCAGAAGAGGGGTTGATTGGGGGATCTCCTGTACATAAGAAACAAGCTAAGGAGACCACAGAGCCTATTATCAGGAAAATAATGTACAACATAGGTATTTCAGTGGCAAAAGTAGTTTCTGATGTCTAACTTTTCTGTCTTCTACATTTATACGCATTGACTCAATAACTTCACCTCCATATGTCTACTCTAAAATAAATGAACCTTTAAAATTTTTAAGATTGTGGCGGTGGTACATGCCTTTGATCCCATCACTTGGGCAGAGGCAAAACCAGAAGTAGGCAGATCTCTGTGAGTTCTAGGCCAGCCTGGTCTACAAAGTAAGTTCCAGGACAGCCAGAGCTGTTACACAGAGAAACCCTGTCTTGAAAAACAAAAATAAAACTTAGTCTTTATTTTATTGTTTTAAATTATGTATATGGGGGGGTTATGGATGTGAGCATAGGTGCTCACAGAGGCCAAGGTTTTGTGTCCCCCAGGAGCTGAAGCTACAGGCAGTTTTGAGCCAGTTGACATGGGTTCTGGGAATCTAACTTGGGTCCTCTGCAAGAGTGGTATGTACACTTAACCACTGATCCATCTCGCCAGCCCCAGAAAGAAATTTATCAAAGTTTAGAAAGACGTTAAAACCAGGTATAAAGAAGTTAGAAGCATGGCCTCAAACACTTGTGATTTATTTAAAAGTGGGGTTGCAGGGGGGGGGAGCAGGGTTGGGAGACAGATGAGAAGGTGAGGATGGCCAGCAGGTGTTTTTGTGGCCTCAGATGGTAGGAGACCAAACCTGAGGGCTTCCTTCTACAAGACAAATCGATAGATGGAATTGCAGAATATTTGGGAGGGAGGTTCAAGAGACGGACGGTTTCTCCGTGTAGCCATAGTTGTCCTGGAACTTGATTTGCAGAACAAGCTGGCCTCGAACTCACAGAGATCTGTCTGCCTTTGCCTCCTGAGTGTTGTGATTAAAGGCGTGCGCCACGACACTCGGCTGGATTGCAGAATATTTTTCCGGGGTGAATTTTTTTTTTTTTTTTTTTTTTTGAGCTGAGGATCGAACCCAGGGCCTTGCGCTTGCTAGGCAAGTGCTCTACCTCTGAACTAAATTCCCAACTCTGAATATTTTTTTTTAAGACTGCTCATTCATTCAGTAGCAGTAGAAGCAGGCCTGGTCTCTGGAAGGGTTGTTTCTGATCATCCTTCACCCTCAACTCTATGTTCAGTGGAACTGGCCCCAGCTTCAGTGGCCTTTTCCTGTTTGCTGTGCCTCCTGTCCTGCCCTGCCCTGCCCTGTCTTCTCTCTCTGCCTGGGACGCTACCTTCCAGAGGTCATACTCAACTGACCCTCCAGGCCTGTGCACAGGGACGCTGGCAGACCAGCTGGACAAGGGATCCTCTGACCTCTTGGATCTAATCTCCAATCTCTCTCTCTCCTCCATGGCTGAAGCTTTGTGTTTCCCTCAAGGAATTACTGTTTCATTCCATGCCAAGAACACTCTACTTGAGTCAATCCTGTACCTCAGCTGGGGTTGTGGCTCCTAAACAGGTTGAACACTTTGCAAAAGCCTCTGCACATTTACAGAAGCACCCCCCTCCACCCCCAGAGAAGAGGTAAATAACATACCAGGGCCTCCAAACTCCCATGAGCTTGAAAAGGTCATTTAGTTTGGTCTTCCATGGTAACCTGGGAGTTCATCAACTCAGGGTCTCCTCTGTGGCTAGAAAAGAGGCTTACACAAAACAGGCATCAACGACATTCAACAATACACCCCCAAAGAAATTCCTAAAAAAAGAGAGAGAGGGAAAGAGGGAGGGAGGGAGAGAGAGAGAGAGAGAAAAAAAAGAGAGAGAGAGAGAGAGAGAGAGGAAAACTGATTCATTTGGGACTAAATGTAGCTCTGTTGGTAGAGTTCTTCACACACACATACACCACCACCACCACCACCACCACCATACACACCACATATACACCACACACACAAACCACACACACACTATACATACCATACATACCATATACACCACACACACATACACCACACTCACACACACACCACACATACACACCACACCACACACACACACACACACACACACACACACATATACCACCACCACCACCACACACACCACATATACACCACACACACATACCACACACATACCATACACACCATACATAACACACACACACACACACACACACACACACACACACACACACACACACTCACACACACACACACCACACATACTACACATACCATACATACCATACACACCACACACACCACATACACACCACACACACCACATACACACACACACACACACCACATATACACACACCACACACACACACACACAGCCCTGGGTTTAGTCACCAGAGCAAGAGGATGCGGTCAGGGTCACACAGCTAGCCAGAGGTCAGCTTGGGCTACAGGAGGCCCTGTCTCAAATACAAACAAACAATGACCCAAACACACCGCATGTTGACACACGCTTTTAATCCCAGAGACAGAGGCAGGTGGATTTTTGTGAGTTTCAGTCCAGCCTGATTTATATAGAGTTCCAGGCTAGCCAGGGCTACATAGTGAGACTTTGTTTCAAAAAAAAAAAAAAGGGGGGGGGGGGGGAGGGAAGAGGGTGAGAGGGGGAAAAAAGACAAGAACAGAACACTTCCTTCTTCGCGCAAACTGAGGCGTGTGCGATAACCAGACAGGAACAAAAGCAAAAGTGAAACGGTGACATTTTCCTCGGTGACCGCAAGGCCTGCACCCAGCAAATGGGGGGGGGGGGGCATGATCAGGGACCCAGGTCTTCTGTGGTGCTCTCGAAGGCTCTGACTCACTGTGATCTTGAGTAATAATTCTCCCAGACTCCCTACACTTCATTTCCTATTTTTGCAACCTGGAAAATAAGTCTGTCCCTTATCTTCGGAGTGAGCGGGGTGTCGGGAAAACGGATGACACACAAATGCCTTGGAACACTTGACCAGGCTTCTCATCAGTCTGTGGTTTCCAAGGTTTGCTCAGCTGCGGTGGTTATGTTAATGCCCAGCCTCCTTCCAGGTCCAAAATATTCTCGAATGTGCTCAGATTTAGCACTGATGAGAAGAGCGTGTTGTGCTGAAATGCACTCCAGGGACGTGCAGAGCAGTGCTTCTCAATGGTTTGTAATTCCTATAACCCTTGATAAGCATTAAAAACTTCACCCCTTGCTGGGTGGTGGCGGTGGCGGCACAGGCCTTTAATCCCGACACTCAGGAGGCAGAGGCAGGAGGATCTCTCTGAGTTTGAGGCCAGCCTAGTGCACAGAGCGAGTTCTAGGACAGTCAGGGCTACACCGAGAAATCCTGTCTTGGAAAAAAACAAACAACAACAAAACCCCTCACCCTTTTTATAAATTTATACATTTTGTATTTAAACAAAAAAAAAAAAACAAACAAACAAGGGTTGACATTTTCCCTAAGTATATGATTTTATAACAAATATATTTGTTATTTATAACAAATAAGTGGCGGCCTGGGGAGAAGGTGGAGTACATATAACAACTGTAATATAAGTTGAAAATATGCATCACTCTTTCCTGGTGACAGTTGTGGGTATAATTAATATTCCTAAGGATTGTCACCATTCATGAATGAAGTTTATACTGCTCTGCAGTTAGAGGTCAAAGGAAATATAACCTTTTCCCTCCTGAGTCCACAGAATCCCAAAAATTCAACCAAAGACAACAGCCAACAGAAACCTGGATAAGGGCAGCTGTTTAGGGGGCCCGGGTCCATTCATCTTTACGTTCACAGGGAAGGACTTAATACATTGCAGCTGTTGCTGGGTCTCTGTATGGGGCTGGTTCCAGGACCCCCAAGGAAGCCAAACCAATGGACGCTCGAATCCCTTGTATAAAATGACGCAGTATTTCATTAAACGGGCATCCATCCTCCTGTACACTTTAAGTCATATCTGGGTTACTTATAATGCCTCATACAATGTAAAGGTCCCACATAGCCATTCCCTGGTATTTGGGTTATAAAGGTAAGGAAGGAAGTCTATATATGCTAAGTATGTGAATCTGCCTCTATTTTTAAACCTTGTTGGTAGAATCTGCACATGACACATGCAGGTAAGAAAGGCCTGTTATAGCCAGGTGGTGGTGGCACACACCTTTAATCCCAGCACTTAGGAGACAGAAGCAGGCAGATCTCTAGAGTCCAAGGTCAGCCTGGTCTACAGAGCTAGTTCTAAGACAGTCGGGGACTGTTTCACAGAGAAACCCTGTCTAGAAAAACAAAAACAAACAAACAAACAAAAAATCGTACTATAGTAACATTAAATATAAAGACAGAATCAAAAGTAAAGGCTTTCTTCTTGGAGGCTGGAGAGATGGCTCAGTGGTTAGGAGCACTGACTGCTCTTCCAGAGGTCCTGAGTTCAATTTCCAACACCCACATGGTGGCTCACAACCATCTGCAGTGAGATCAGATTCCTTCTTCTGGTGTACATGAAGACAGAGCACTCATATACATAAAATAAACGAATAAATAAATCTTTAAAAAAAAAAAAAGACTTCCTTTTTTTTTTTCTTCGAGACAGGGTTTCTCTGTAGCTTTGGAGGCTGTCCTGGAACTCGCTTTGTAGACCAGGCTGGCCTCGAACTCACAAAGATCCACCTGCCTCTGCCTCCCGAGTGCTGGGATTATAGGTGTGCACCACGGCTGCCCAGCAAAGCTTTCTTCTTTGGAGGGCTCACAACAAAGTAGATCTTCAGTGGAGGGCTCACTGTGACGGAGGATCTTCAAACACACCTATGTAGAACTACATCCCTCCCTGGCAACAGGATAACACAGTAAGTTCCTCAAAGCATTAGCATAAAAACTTAACCAGAAATACACTGGAGACATTTAGAGGAGAGAGTCCGTTCCCTAACAACTCCCTTGCCATGTGCCATGGGATCTTGAAAAGGGCAGCGCACGTCTCTAAATACGTACGAAATGTAAAAAGTTATCTTTTCACAGTTTTTGGCTTCCCACTGAAGCAGTGACTAATGCAAGATGTTCCAGCCCAACCACGGGTCTCTCTTAATATTACCAAATACTTCCCTTCTTCTCCTTCTGTTACTTCAGTTCTGGTCGAAAGCATTTCATAAGTTTGTAAAAATAAAGACATGAATCGGAGCGCACCGGAGTAACAATGAAGCTTCTATGGAGAAAGAGCCCTGCTCGCTCTGACTTTGCCGGTTCCTTCCAGGGCACACTGGACGGTCATCTATACCTGAACCGGGCAGCTGTGCACACACCCAGCCTCATTTCCATTCCAGAGCAGCCAGAAGGAGGCTACTCCTCCACCTTCCACGGTCTGCCCCACTTCAGCTGTGAAGCGGATTGGTTCATAACTTCCAGCGTCGTCTTCAAGAATAAAGGCCAGGAAAAAAAAATATTTTACCTTAAAAGCGCTTCTTCGGTCCTACCCAAGAAATTTAGGAGCCATGCTCACCCTCCACCAGCCAGTCAGACACAAAAGAATGTTGAGCAAGTTGTTGGCCCACCCCCAGCCCCATCCTGTCTGAGGTTTAAACATCTGCAACATTAAAAAAAAAAAAAAAAATGAGCTATGTAGAAATAAGCAGTTTTGGAAACTGTGTGTCAGAAAATAGTGGCTCATTGCCTGCATGAGACATTCCTGTAAAATTCCTACAGAACCGCTGAGTGAAATCCCCAGCTGGCTGGAACAGAAGGGCCACATTTCTGCGGGAAAGGAGGGGAAGAGGTGCCCTCGAGCTTCCCGGGTGCAGAACTTGACAGAACACTTTGCACACTGCAGAAACAGGCATGTTTCTCCCACCTTTGCTCTCCGGCACCAGCTTTTCACCCTCAAGCTGCAAACGTGTTCACATCACAGGCAGCAGAGCAACAACTCCCTGTACACCACTTCCTGGGGTTACCAAACTACCTGCTCTTTATCTTTATGTTCCAACTTCTCAAGACAGTGGTCCCCAGTCAGGACCTTCCTGTTCTGCTCCTGAGATGGGTGGTTTGGGGGTTTTTGTTTGTTTGTTTGTTTGTTTATTTATTGGGATTTAATCTAGTACTCAGGAGGAAAAGGCAAAGATGGAGGCAGGAGAATCTCTGGGTTTAAGGGTATACTAACCTACATAGTGAGTTCCAGGCCAGCCAGGCCTATATAGTGAAACCCTGTCTCTCTCTCTCTGTCTCTCTGTCTCTGTCTCTCTCTGTCTCTCTCTCTGTCTCTCTCTCTCTGTCTCTCTGTCTCTGTCTCTCTCTCTGTCTCTCTCTCTCTCTCTCTCTCTCTCTATATATCTATATATATATATATATATATATATATATATATACATATATATAGTTGGGGACTGGAGGCATAGTTTAGTTGGTGAAGTGGACGTCTGACATGCATAAAGCTCTGAGTTCAATCCCCAATACATCACAAACCAGGTATGGTGGTGCACACCTATAATCCCAGTACATGAAAGTGGACACAGGGAGTTCAGAAATTCAAGGTCACCTTCAGCTACATAGTAAATTCCAGGCCAGCTTGGGCTACAGGAGACTTTGTCTCAAAAGACAGATAGACAGACAGACAGCCATAGACAGACAGATAACAGCCAGCCATGTGACACACACCTTTAATCCCAGCACTCAGAGGCAGAGGCAGGCAGATCTCTGAGTTCCAGGCCAGCCTGGTCTATAGAGTGAGTTCCAGGACAGCCAGAAATATACAGAGAAACCCTGTCTTGAAGGAAAAAAAAAAGTCAGATACAATAGTATGCGCCTGCGGTCTCAGCACTCCTGGGGTGAGAAAGCAGACTAGAGAGATTGTTCAGCTAGCCTGGAGTTGGCAGCAGGGCAGAAAGGAGAGGGGCCCTTGGAAAGAGAAAAACTACTCCCTGAAGTTGTCCTCTGGTCCCCGCCCCCCCCAAGTCATGACAAGTGCATGCTCACACTCACAAACACCACATATACACACACAGACACACTATGAATACATTAAAAATCACAGTTTTATAAAAGGCATTTCATGGATAGTCTTTCATTAATGTTGTCCATGGTTAGGTGTGGTGGCGCATGCCATCTTAGCATTCAGGAAGTGAGAGGAGGCTAGAGAGTGACTTAACCATCGGCCTGAACTGCATGGCAAGACTTTAAAACCAAAACCCGAACTAACAAAACCCAAACTACCAACTATCAACATGAGTTAAATTTGAAAATAAGAGCAAGGTGCAGACAGCAGCTCCTGCCAGAAATCCCAGAGCTCAGGACGTTAAAGCAGGAGGCTCACTGCTAGTTCAAAGCCACCCTGGGTTACATACTGAATTCCAGAATTCCCTAAGCTACAGAGTAAGACCCTATGTCAAAAACCAAAAATGGAGGGCTGGAGAGATGGTTTAGCGGTTAAGAGCATTGGATGCTCTTCCAGAGGTCCTGAGTTCAATTCCCAGCACCCACATGGTGGCTCACGGCATCTGTAATGAAATCTGATGTCCTCTTCTGGCATGCAGGTATACACTCAGGCAGAACACTGCATACATAATAAATAAATAAATACATACATACATACATACATACATACATACATACATACATAAGCCGGGCAGTTGTGGTGCACGCCTTCAATACCAGAGGACCTGGGTTCATTTCCCAGCATCCACATGGTGATTCACAACCTCTGTAGTGTAGTTCCAGGAGATCTGACACTTTCTTCTGGCCTCTGAGGGTACCAGGCAGGCACATGGTTCACAGATATACACCTATACACATCAAATTATACAATAAAAGTAAATTTTAAAAGATGTCTTTGGAGCTGGAGAGATGGCTTAGTTAAGTTAAGCCACATGGTGGCTTGCACTACCCATAACCCCAGTTTAGGAGATCTAATAGGCACAAATGTGGTACACACGCATGCAAATGTGGGAAAAACATTCATACACATATAAAATAAGTAAATCTAAGAAAATAAAAAATTTTCTGTAATCATAATCCTAAATAAACAGAAAAATGCTTGGTTAGTAGTAAATCCCTACTATTAATAGTACACAATTGATCAAAGCATCAGACACATATTACTAATTCTGATAACTGCTGGAAGTATGATTCAGAGCTATCAAGCTATCCCAGGATGCACAAAGCTCTGCGTTTCATCCTTGGCATTAGAGCACACACACACACACACACACACACACACACACACATATACATACATATATATGTGTGTGTATAATTAGAGAGAAGCATGAAAGTTTATTGAAAATACTGTTTGTTTGTTTGTTTGTTTGTTTGTTTGTTTGTTTGTGACATGGTCTCTATGTAGCCCTGGGTGTCTTGGAACTCACAATCTGGTCTACATACCAGGCTGGCTTTGAATTTACAGAGATGCACCTGCCTCTGCCTCTCGAATGAGAAATCTTTTCTTAGTTAATTTTTTATTGTGTGTTTGTGCATGCTGTGTGTGTGGGATGCTTGTGGCATATGTATGGGAGTCAGAGAATAAGCTTAGGAGTTGGTTCTTCCATATCTATGTGGGTTCTAGGGATTGAACTCAGGTTTGCACAGCAAGTGCCTTCACAGACTGAGCCATCCCTCAGCCTGGGAAATGCATTCTTTTCTTCCTCTCTTTCTTTTCTTTTTTTTTTTTTTTTTTTTTTAAATGTGTGTTGGTTTTTTGAGACAGGGTTTCTCAAAACCTGGTTGTCATAGGTTGAAACACAGCCCTGGCTGTCCTGGAACTCACTCCGTAGAGCAGGCTGGCCTCGAACTCATAGAGACCTGCCTGCCTCTGCCCCCCAAGTGCTGGGATTAAAGGCTTGCACCACCACTGCCCTGTGAGATGCATTCTTTAATGAGCTAAACTGGATTCCCTACATTTCTTATGGCAAGTGCCTGGGTCTCTGGAGAGATTACTAGAGACCATTTGGTATAATTGTGTCAGAAATTTCACTTACAAATGTCATTATCGAGAAGCTCCTCCCTACAGAACATGGGAAGGAATAAAAGTATCTGAGCTATAGCAATGTCATACAATCCTTTCAAATCCTCTGCAAATCACAGCCTTCGTGTGGCTCTGCAACACCATCTCTTCTGATAGGTTGAAAGCAACAGCTGCCGGACTTGGAAATGGATGTGTTGGGCGTCATTCATCTCCAGCCATTGTCTCATACTGGCATCAATATTTGGAATATCTATTCCTGTCTTTGGAATCTAGAAGGCATTTTTCCCACACCAAAACACAGCACAGTAAGAAGGGCAAAGGGCTCGCCCTTTCTGTAGGTATGGACTTATTCATGGGGTAGGGGTGTGGAGATGGGGTCCATTTCAGAAAAGGGTATTGCCGGGTGATGGTGGCACACACCTTTAATCCCAGCACTCCAGGAGGCAGAGCCAGGTGGATCTCTGTGAGTTCAAGGCCAGCCTGGTCTACAGAGCAAGATCCAGGACCGGCACCAAAACTACATAGAGAAACCCTGTCTGGAAAAATAAAAAACAAAACAGAAAAGAGTATCTACACAGACAATGGAGATCTGAAAATTGCTTCCCTCACCAGAACCGCTGATTTCATTACTTCATTGCATCCTCACTGACCTTTGACCTGTAGCCCTCAGCCCGCAGAGCTCCTCAGCGAGTCTCGGGCTAACTCTATTCACCACACTGCTCCCAGATCAACATCCTATTCAAGCCTATCCGAGAAGTCACTATCCCAGCTAACCTCCTGCCCCAAAGCCACAGAACCACCTTAGCATGCCATACCTCCTCTGAGAAAGAATGGGTCAGAACCTTTCCAGGAAGAAAAACCCACACAGATTCCAGGGACAAGTGTCAGCCCCCCAAGAAACAGCCCAGTTGGTAGTTGAAATGATAGATGCTAGAGTGACACTGTCTGGAGGTAAAGGCAGCTTCTCCCAGAATTGTATTTGTTTTTTATTTTTTTGTTTTGAGACGGTGTCTCCCTCTAGCTCTGGTTGGCCCGAAACTCACTACATAGACTGGTCTGGCCTCAGACTCACAGAGATTCAGCTGCTTCTACTTCTACCTCCTGAGTGTTTAGACTACAGGTGTGTGCCACCACGGCTGCTGCACAAAGTAATCTTGCGTTAAATTCTTGACCCTTCGGAGCCATAGTGTCTTCAGTCATTGAGGATAATACTGCCTCAATGTACACCAGGCTAGCCAGCCAATGAGTTTCCAGAGCTTCTTCTGTCTCCCCCAAACACAGGGATTACACACCAAAGTGCCCCTCATTATTGACGTCCTCAGGTCTTCATGGTCTCAGGGCCAGCACTACCCACTGAGCCATCCCCCCACCCCAGTCCCCTCTACCACTATATTTCTTAAAGCATCGTGTGTAAAGACAGAGATAATATATGCAATGTTAGCAGGCGGTGAGTTAAAGGCCTCAATGACCCTTCTCTTCACTCAATACACACTTATTGAACAGCATTCTGTGGTAGGCCTTGCAGAGGAACTAGGCAGGAAATGTCAAAGCAAAGACCTCAGTGAGTTGTAGGTAGCCTCCTCCTTCCATTCAGCATGAGATGAGCTCCCAGCTGCCAGTCAGGGAAGTGCATTTCCGGCCTCATCTCCAGCCACATCCCTCCTCTCCTCTCCTCAGCTCCCTGTGCCTCCTCTCTCTTCCCAAGCCAGGCTTCCCCAGCTCTGGATTTTTCTGTTCATCCTTTTCCTCACCTACATTCTTTCCCCATCACTTAGCAGCCTGGTGAAACCTCCCAAATGGCCTTGAATGCTTTGGCTCCAGAATGTCCACGGATCCCTCCTGTCCTAGAACATGGAGTGCTGGTGTGCCTCGGGGTTCAGTCCCTCGATTATTCTTTATCACTCAGCAAGCACTCCTGTTGTCATCCCCACCTCAGGCTTTAAATATTTATATGCTGGTGACTCCCAACAAGTGTCATCACATCAGAAGCCCCCCTCCCCGCCCCTGCTTGCTGGTCTCCACGGATCCTGGGTGGCTACAGGTGGGCATGAACTCCTGGTGTTCTTCACAGACCAAATGCTTACAGCCAGAACTAGAGTGAGTTCTTGATTCTTCCTTTCCTCTCAATTCCACATCCCACCAAGGCATAACACCCATTGGTACTACCTGCGGGCCCAGAATCTGCCCTTAATTGTCAGGAGCCTTGGTCAAAGCTAGCACCTTTTTTTTTTTTTTTTTCCTGCAGTGTCTCATTTTCTTGTTTTCATTTGGTGGTGGTAGTGGGGGAGGATGGTTGTTTCAATTTAGTTTGTTTCAAATAGAGTCTCAGGGGCGGGTTCCATTCCCAGCACTCATATGGTGGCTCACAACAGTCTGTAACTCCAGTTCCAGGGGATCTGACACCCTTCTCCAGCCTCCATGGGAACTAGGCACACACAGACATATATGCAGGCAAACCATCCACACACATAGAACAATAAATAAATCTTCTTAAAACGTTAAGTAGAGTTTCACGCTGTAGCCTAGGGTGGCCTGGGGTTCATTAACAACCCTCCTGCCTCAGCTTCTCAGGTTTAGGCATAACAGGCATAAACCACTATGTCTGGCTTCTCACAGTAGTCAGAACAGGCAGAGAGAGAGAGAGAGAGAGAGAGAGAGAGAGAGAGAGAGAGAGAGAGAGAGACAGACAGGGAGACAGAGACAGAGAGACAGAGAGAGAGACAGAGAGAGACAGAGAGACAGAGACAGAGACAGAGAGGCAGGGGTCCCCATGCATGGGCCTCCAGGGGCCAGAGGAGGGCATCAGGTGTCCTTCCCACACTCTACACTTTATTCTCCTCACACAGATAGAGTCTCTAGCTGAACCCGAAGCTTGGCATTTCATGGGCTGGATGGCCAGTGAGGAACTGCCCCCCCCACACACACCATCTGCCTGTCTCTATCCCCCAGCACTGGGGTTACAGGTACACACAGCTATGCCCAGCTTTTTACAGGGGTGCTAGGGATTTGAACTCAGGTCCCTGCGCTTATGAGACACACTCTTACCCACTGAGACATCTCCACATACCCAGAGCAGTCTTTTGAATTCCGTCAGGTTTAGTCTTCCGGTTCAGAGGTAGAAAGACAATGGATTCACTCCTGTAGATTGTCCTCTAACTTCCACAAGCATGCTGTGGCACAAATATGCACACACACACACACACACACACACACACACACACACACGGAAACTTTTTAAATATTTATTTATTTTCTCTTATGTGTGTAAGTGTTGCTCTGCTTGCCTGTATATCTTTGTACCTCATTCATGCCCGGTGCCCAAAGAGGCTTCTCACAGCAGTTGAATGGAAAAAGAAATAAAAAAAGGAAGAACACAGCCGGGCAGTGGTGGCGCACACCTGTAATCCCAGAACTCGGGAGGCAGAGGCAGGCGGATCTCTGTGAGTTCGAGGCCAGCCTGGTCTACAAAGCGAGTTCCAGGACAGGCTCCAAAGCTACAGAGAGAAACCCTGTCTCGAAAAACCAAAGGAAGAACATGACTGTTCCCAAGTAAAGTGGAGAAGACAGTTTATTGTAGACAAAAGGGAGAGCACAGCCAGAGGCAGTGACATCTGGGAGAGTCCAGAGCGGACCTGACCGTGAGCCAGGTGAGGAGAGGGGGAGGGGAAGGAAGAAGAGAAAAAGGGGACCCAGGTGCAGCCGTGCAAAAGGTTAAAAAAAAGTGGGGACAGGTGACCAAAATGGGTGGATTATGTAAGGGCAGCCCAGTCCCTGGGCTGGTGAGTTGGGGAGTGGGGGCGTGCCAGCCATACCCTGTAAAAGGTAGAGACTGAGGGATGTTGGGAGAACCCGGTGACCAGGTCCACTTTATTTGTCCCACTGGATTGCCCGGACCTGGAATTATGGAAGTCATGAGCCACCATGCGGGTCCTGGGAGCTGAACTCAGGCGCCCTACAAGAGCAAAGAGTGCTCTTAACCCCTGAGCCATCTCTCCAGTCCCTAATAAATGTTAAGTGTTTTTTGGATTTTTAAAATAGCAAGTCCCTAAAATGGTGCTGAACAGTGGGGCAGGGGTACAGTTCAGTGGCAGAGCCCTCACCCAGCATGTATAAACCCTGGCTTCTGGCCATAGCATAGGAAACTGTTCACTAACCAGCCTGACCCCTAACCTCTTAAGCCTCACCTTCTATCACCTCACTCAGTCAGCTCAGATTCTCGGAAGCTTTTGACCCCAGGCTCCAGAGCATCCCCAGTCCTCTGCACGGTGCCTCCCCCAGTGCTCAGCCTCTCAGGAAGTGGGAATAGAAAATTCACTTTGCAGGCTAGGACTACAGCTGGGTTGTGCTGTCCACCTGCTGCATTCTGGGTAGTTCTGGGTCCCTGCCCTGCCTCAAGAAGGTCCCTGTTCTCTCCCAGGCACACTTGGACCCTTTCAGGTCTAGTCACAGGTAAAATAACAAATAGAAGTTAGTTTAGAGGGCAGCTGAGGTTTGTCTTTATTTTTTTCCTTTTGCATTTATTTATTAGTGAAGGGGGTATGAGTGTTTTCATAGCACTTGTGTGGACATCAGCAGACAGCAGATAGGAATCAGCTCTCTCTCCCCACTGTGTGTGTTCCAGCATAGTCAGGCTTGACAGCAGGTTCCTCTTCCTACTGAGCCATTTACTGGCCCTGTCTTTGTTTTTTAAATGCCAAACTCTCTTAATCCACCAACATAACTAGGTAAAGACCTTGAGAGGCCAGGCAGTGGTGGCACACCTTTAATCCTAGCACTCAGGAGGCAGAGCCAGGTGCATCTCACTCTGTAGACCAGATCCAGGACAGGTTCAAACACTGCACAGAGAAACCCTGTCTCGAAAAACCAAAATTAATAATAATAATAATAATAATAATAATAATAATAATAGACCATGTAGACCATGAGAGATGGCTAAGTCATTTTCATATGTAGGTCTTACAGGAAACATTTGGAAATCTTTCTGAGTCCCTCTGGGCACAGGCAGGCACACACACACACACACACACACACACACACACACACACACACAAGCATCTTTTCTGCCCTCTCTTCCCATCCTACCCCACCCCTTTCCCCTTCATTGTTCACAGGGAAAGCAAGAGCTTCAGCTGATGACATTCTTCCTGTACTTAGCATGACTTGCTGGTGACTAGTCATTTTTCTGAGTGTGGCGGCAGCCTCAAGCGTGCTTAGTCACAGGGTGCTTGCTGGGCATCCTCTCTGGACTCAGATTCCCACTCTTCACCAACTCTGAGTGCTGTGGGATACTGAGAAACAACAGTTCCTCCTTTACAGGGCAGAGTGAGGACAGAGGGAGCCACACAGCACGCGCCAGTTGCTGGCCCACGGGATGGAGGCCCCGTAGGTCTGTAGCTGTCTCTGCTACTCCACAGGCACTGACTGGTCCAAGGACTGCCGTTCTCAGGGTGAGCTCTCTCAATGGGGGGTTCAGCTGCTCCCACTCCTACTCAAAGCAGGGCTGGCACACTGGTTCTGTGGTAAATTACCACCTTGTGGATGGACTAGTGGAGTTGTTAACACCGAGCTCCCTGGCTTCCTGTTGGAGGGATGCCAAAGGGTTAGGGAGAAAACAAAACACTCTGTGTTAGAAAAATAATACAGTCATTCTAAATACAAATTGCTCAGCCTTTGCTTGTTTGTTTCTTCTCAAGACAAGGTTTCTCTGTGTAGCAGCCCTGGCTGTCCTGGAACTCGCTCTGTAGATCAGGCTGGCCTCGAACTCACAGAGATCTGCCTGCCTCTGCCTCCAAGTGCTCGGACTAAAGAAGGGTATGAGCCTCCCCTCCCAGCCAGATTGCTCAGTCGTGAGCATTTATCTGTGCTCTCTACATCCAACAATTCCTACAAACCTGATTCTAAGGAAACTGTAGCTTCCTGCCATACCCCCCACCCACTGGCACCGCCCCATGCCCCATACAGTACTAACATCCCCTGTCCACTCAACACTTCCTCCATACAGCCGAAACGTCTCCAGTCCACTCAAGGACATGTTCAAAATAGAAAAACTGACTTCCTAAAAGTTAAGCTGATTTAAGACATGGTTTATTCTTGTTGTTGTTGGGTTTATTTTTGTTTTTCCCCACTTTCTTACTAGCTTTTTAAAACTAAATTTAAAATCTTAAGTTAAAATTTTTTAAATAATAGCAGAGATTACCTTCCTCCCCCCAAACACCACATGACAGTACTTTGACATTCATATTCATTTTCTAGGAGCAGTGTCTGGGTGTCTGAACACCACATGCATGCCTAGTGCCAGCACAGGCCAGGAGACTTCACCCAATCCCCTGGAACTGGAGCTACAGTTACGAGCCCCACCATGTGGGTTCTGGCAATTTAACCGGGGCGCTCCGGAAGAGCAACCAGTGCTCTTAAGCGCTGAACCATCTCCAGCCCCAGGAAGAAATACTGTTCCTCAACATCACCAACCAGAAAGACCATTTCTGCTCTGTTAGAAATCTCCACACTAGCTTAAAAGCAGAACAGAGTCCGCACATAGCTATGCACTGTGTCCTCGATCTTCTCATTCATATTCAGATAACACCACACCAGCTTGCTGGTCCTGCTGTGGAGCTCTGCAGGGCTTTTCCTGGGTGAAAGTGTCTGACCCCAGAAGACTATGACTCAGCACATTGAAGTCAGGGCTCAGGTTCTGGGGCTGGAAGCCCTATCTCTCCTTTTACAAGATCTGCTGAGAAAATCCCTAAATGAGATTTTTTTTTTTCCTTCAAGTTTGAAAGGTCAAAGAATTTAAATACGTGACTCCCTAACCAGAGAAAGCTCGGAAGAATAAGGCCCTCATAAACATCATTCTCTCCGATGGCTGTACTTAACTACATATTAGCATTTAAATTGCCGCAGTAGGACCTGGGAAAATACTGCAGGATGCAAAGCTGGTGGTTAGGCTGGTGCGGTCTGCTCCTGTTCTCTCCTACTGGAGCGGTTTATCCCCGTGCAGACCACAGAGAAGGCACAGAGAAGGCTACCGCTCTTTTTTATAAAAAATGCAGAGACGTTTCTCCTCGTGGAGCGCCAGGTCTTTGAGTGGTATGAGAACTATGGCTCCCAACCTCGCTGACTATCAAAGCCAAGGGGCGACGTTTGGAAGGGCACATTTACCATTCCTAATCTGATGCTGGAGCTTTGGGGTAGCAACCTGTAACCCATACAGCACTCCCCAGGTGATTCCGGCACACACCCTGGGGTTGGGATTTGACTAGAGGTGAACTGCCCCAGCGGTGAGGCGCTGGGGCAAAGTCGGAGAAGGCTAACATTTCCTCGAGGCCTTGCAAACCAAAGCAAGTGCCAGTAAAATTCTCCGTTGGCTTAACTCTTAGACACCCCAGTGAGGGTCGGTGGAATGGATCACTGAGTAAAGGGGCTTGCTGCTAACCCTGAGAAAAGGCAGTTCACGCCCCCGGCACACACGTGGTGGAAACAAAGCACCACTCCCATGAAATGTCCTTTAACCTTTACGTATTTGTGTTACACACACAAACACACTACAAAATAGGCAAATATAAAAATGGAATTTTTAAATGTATTTATCAATTTTTTTTTCTCTTTTTTTTTTTGTATTTAAGGGGGGTGGAGTGAGGCTGGAGAAGTCAAGCTTACTGACTTTTGCCTTTAATCCCAGCACTCAGGAAGCAGAGGCAGTCTGATATTTGAGTTACAGGCCAGTTTGGTCGACACAGCAAATTCCAGGCAAATAAGTGCATATAGCTGATAGCCTGCCTAAAAAAAGAAAGAAAAAGCAAAGAAAAAGCAAAAGCCAGGTTAGGATAGCTGGAAAAATGTGAGTTCAGTTCCTGGTACCCTTGCCTGGCTCCTAACAAAACCACCTACCTGTAATTTCAATCTTCACAGGCTCTACAGTCATGTGCACAAACCCATGTACACACACAAATGTATACACATAATTAAAAAAAAATACATATTTAAAAAAAATCCCCAGTGAAATCCTAACTCTAAGGTTATTGTAGACTAGGACCTTGCCTTCCCAGTTCCAGTTTTTAGTTATGAGCCTCACATGTATTGTGCCTGTAACAGACTCCTTAGCCAGGCCTGCATTTCCAAACTTCCCTAATGCGGTTCACTCCTATGATCTTCTCAGCAGCCAACTTGTACAAGAAGGTATGATTATCCAGATTATCCATCCTCCTTTAGACAAGGACCCGGGCTGGGAGAGATGTCCCTGGAGGCCAAACCAAGTGAGGAGGCCTGTGCCCATACACTGATTCTGGGTAGTCTTTTAGAAAAAGCTATTTCAGACTCCTTACCTAGCATGCATGAGGCCCTGGGTTAACCCCTCAGCCCCAAATAAGCCAGGTGTGATGATATATATATATACACCTGTAACCCCAGCATTAGGGAGACAGAAAAGTCAAGAATTCAAGATCATCCAATTGCCAGTTCAAGGCCAACCTGGGGTACATAAGACCTTGTCTCAATTTAAAAAAAAAAGTAATAAATTAAATTAAAAAACCCAACCCTACCAACAACAAAAAAAACCTTCACTGTCTTCACACACTCAACATACAACTGAGCACAGTGGACAGCGTGCCAGGTGCAGGCAGATGGCTTCCAACCTTAGAAGGCCTTGCTTGTCCTGAGCCTCACAGAGCCGTGGAGGGGCATGGGGCATTTTCTTGGATTTGTTCCATTAGTGATCTCGTCGTCTCCAGGAGCATGCTCTTGGCTAAATGTTCCATCTCCACGTCAGCTTCAGAAATGCGTCCACTTGAATTATGACTGGGAATGCATCCAGGTAGGGAGGGGCAATCTGGGATGGCTGCGACAGAGGATGTGGCTTATGAGCAAGCCGTGGAAGGACCAAAAAGATTCCACTAAGCAGAGAGCAAGGGCACTGCGGGCCCTTGAGAGCGTGGAATTTTAAATTTTATTTATTTATTTATTTTTGTGAGACAAGGTCTCACTATGCAGCCTTCTAACAAGAGACTACGAGGCTTGCGTGCAGCTAGGGATGTGGGGCAACGGACCCAACTGGATGTAGCTCGCCGCACGAGGGTATAAAGATGCGGAAGGGGACCAAGAATAGTGGTCCTGCAGAAGAGCCTTAGGACTGGATGCGGATTTAAAAAGATAATGCTGCTCCAGGGCAGAGGGGTTGATGGATCAAAGACTAATGCCAAACTAAAGCCCGCCACCTGGGAGATTTGGAGGCAGGTGGGTCGCCTGTAAGTCTCTAACTTCTCTAAAACCTTACCTTGTTTATTTTATAAGGAAGGAATCTGCCTCCCGAGCTACTGTGTAAACAAAATGAGATTAGGCTCCTGTGTACACGATTCTCCGGAATGGGCAGTGGTTGACCACATGACAGCCGTACAGCTGCAGGCTGAGAGGGAACAGGAAGAGAACGCAGGCTAGCCCCCAGGTCTCTAAGAGGGTAGGTGAAGGCCTTCTTCACCGGTCAGCCTGGGGCACGGGAGGAGGAGCTGGCTCGGAAAGAGAGGCAAGAGTTCGATTTTGCAGAGTTGTGCACAATTTCTAACTACTGAAGGTAGTTAGAAACGCAGGCGAGGAGAGGTCACAGCTAGATGGATGTGCACATTCATGACTTAATCACGATCCCATCTGAAGCCCGGGGGATGGAATTACGGGGCATGCCAATCCACGGGGCACATGCAGGGAGGGGAAGCCGAGTGGTGATTGCTTTGTCCAGAATGAAAAGTTCTAGCTCAAGGTTGTCAGGAACAGGGAGCCGTTAAGCAGCCAACTGCACGCCAGACTCGACCTTGGGGCCTGAAACTGGAACAAAATAGGCCGTCCACAGAATGTTCACATTACCATGGGGGAAAGAACCAGTCAGTAAACCTCACATGCTGAGCGTTGGGAAACACCTATGATATGAGAGAAGGAGGCAGAGAGTTGAGATGCTGAAGACCTGGTTTCATCCCGGGGGGGTTGGTACCCACACTAGCTCTAGGGGGTCCGGCAACATTTGAGCTGACACCTGAGACCAGGAGAACATTAACTGAGGACTTACTAAGTGCAAGGCCCCCGTGAGCCTTTTAAGTGTGTATCCTATTTAATCCTTACCACCCAATGAGGTAGGTACCATCATTATCCCCACCTTAGAAATACCACAACCGAGCTACAGCTGCTGGGCACCTTGCCCAAGAACTAGTAAAGCTGGTAAAAGAGCCTTTGGCCCAGGCAGGCCAGGTGCAGACACACTCTGAGCTCACAGACTGCTCTGTTTGTGACAAACGCTTAAAACAAGTTCACCAGGCATGTTATCTGGACACGTTAGCAAATGCTGTATTATCACTTCTATTACTTCTAGGGTGGCAGCTTCCTAGAGAATTTAGCAAAATGTGGAGTTACAAATACCAGCTTTATAGTGTGTTCATGCAGTGATCTGGGGACAAGGAGTGCCATCTGTGACACTCTGGGCTTTTGGTTTGTTTTATTTTTCATCTGTAAAACAGGTCTAATACATGACCCAAAGACTATCCAGGGAGAAAAAGATATCACCCATGTGCAGCTTCTCTGGCCTGCAGCAATCCCTTCAGCAGCTGGTCTACGTGGGGGACGGTCTCCATCACAGGTAACCCATCATGACTTCATAAACCGCGAAGGCTCAGTGGAATGGTGGGGGCCACCTGGGTGCACACCTTCAATCCCAGCACTCAGGAGGCAAAGGCAGGCTGATTTCTCAGTTGTGGCAGGCTTGGTCTACAGAGTTCCAGGGCAGCCAAGGTTACACAGAGAAACCATCTGGGAAAAACAAAACCACAAACAAACAAAACCCTCTCATGTCAGGGCTGCATAGCCCAGTGGTAGAGAGCACTTTCTTGCCATGCGTGAGGCTCTGGGTTTGATCCATACCCAGCATGAAAATGGCAACCAGAAGCTCAGGGTAAGCAGAACATTGAATAGGACAGGTGACAGAACATGACAGTCCACAAACTTGGATTCTGAGAGGAAAAACCCTAGCCATCTTTAGTCCTAAGGCAATGTGTCTTACCTGTGAGAATTTGCTCACAGACCCCACAGCCACATTTATTCACTGACACTCACTTCATCCCACAGCAGCCCAGGCAGACAGGGCAGGCTGCTCCGGGTTCTACCTTTCTGGCCTTGACCTTCCTCAGTCTAGACAATTGGAGTGTTGTCCTTTGTGAGGCAGACACAAAACAATAAGATAAAAGCAAGCTGGCTCCCAGCAAGGACGAGATCTCAAAGTGCTGTGGTAAGTGCTGCGGATCTGCTGGGCCCCCTCCCCCATATGATGATGAAGAGGGGCCGCCTCATGGCCCAAGAGAACACCAGCAAGGCCCCAGCAGTATCACTGAGCTTGCCTCTGGCTCCTAAGGACTCCACCTCTCTCCCTGCTGACCACCCAGCCACAAGGGCTGCTCTGTTCTTGGGCACACTGAGGCCATTCCGAGGGAGGTGTCTGCTCTTGCTCAGGCTCACAAACACTTCTGGTGTGAATGAGCTTCCCACTGGTGCTCTCCAGAGGAATATAATCTTTGCAAAGCCTTCCTTGAATCGAGGCCTTTATGTCCCCACCTGGACTGGCTCACATCCTCTGCCACCAACACACCCAGACCCCCATTTCACATCAATGTGATATTTTACTTTGTGATACTTAAAACTGTGGAAAGCTGTCTTGTCCAATTTTTTTTTTTTTTAAACAAGTGTCTTTCTTACCCATCTCCACCTGTGATTAAAAACTGTAAGCTCCTGTGGCTGGAGAGATGGCTCAGTGGTTAAGAGCACTGGCTGCTCTTCCAAGAATACCTGGGTTCAAATCCCAGCATCCAGATGGCAGCTCACACCCATCTTGTAACTCCAGTTCCAGGGTTTCTGACACCCTCACACAGACATACATGCAGGTAAAATACCAATGATCATAAAATTAAGAAGAAAAAAAAAAAAAAAAAGCTGTTAAGTTCCATGAACTATAAGCTCCAAGAAAGATATTGTCTTTCCGGTTTGCCCTACATTCCCAGCACCTGGCCAGAAGTAAAGGGCTCAATAAATATTTATTGAATCAATAAAGGGAGAAGATCAAGTTGCAGAGGCAAAAAGTAGGAGCTGAGTTTGAGAAAACAGTGGTCCACTCATTCTGGTCCAGCAGGGCAGAGATAGATGAGGTGAAACAGGGTGCTTGGAAAGGACCTGGCACAGTGTGGACCACGGAGAAAGTGAGGTGGGCTGACTGTGTGGCCAGGACAGCACAGGACAGGGCTGGGCCTCTAAATTATTGGCCTGGTAACAGAACAGGGTAGAACAGAACAAGACAAAAAAGCCTGAGAAGCCGGGTGGTGGGGGCGGCGGCGGCGGCGGCGGCGGCGGCGGCGGCGGCGGCGCAGCACGCCTTTAATCCCAGCAATTGGGAGGCAGAGCCAGGCAGATCTCTGTGAGTTCGAGGCCAGCCTGGTCTACAGAGCAAGATCCAGGAAAGGCGCAAAGCTACACAGAGAAACCCTGTCTCGAAAAAACAACAACAAGCCTGAGAAAAATCATTTGCTACTCCAGAACTGATGAAAACTAAGATGTCTGCTGAAGCATTCCAGAATATTTAGAGAACTGGTTTCCAATAGTTAAAAGCCGCTAACAGCAGTCTCACCTGCACCCAGGAAGCAGAGACAGGTGGATCTGTGGGAGTTGGAGACCAGCCTGCTCTACAGAGTGAGTTCCACTACATAGGAAGACCTTGCCTCAAAACCAACCAACCAACCAAACAAACAATATCTCTTAAAAGTGAAATTGTGCATATTCAAGATTGAGCAATTCTACTCCTAAATAACCACATGAATGACCGTTGCATCACAAATGCACAAACAACGTAAGCATTGCTCACAGTAGTGAAATTTAAGCAATCACATGTCTACTGATGAGTGGCCTGATTAATAAAATGTGTTATACCATGAACCAAACAACAATAGCACGTTTGTACGTGTGCATACACATATACAGGAACAGGATAAATCTTAACGATGTTAAAAGGAAACTGAGATCTAGATGTGGTGGTGCACACCTGTAAGCCAGCACTTGGGAAGTAGACACAGGAGGTACAGAAGTTCAAGGCCAACCTGGACTACATGAAGCCCAGTCTTAGAAAAAGAGAGACAGAGAAATCATAGAGGAATACGTATATATAAAATCATCCCTATATGTATTCAAACCCATTTAACAATTTATTGACTATGGGTGCATATAAATATCTATAATATATTTACAAGAATACATCAAACTGTACGTGGGCTCTGAGAAGCAGGGACAGCAGAGACTGGAAGGATTAGGACCCACAAGGGGCTCGATTGTTACATTGTTGCTAGTATTTTGTTTGTGTGGGGAGGGGGCCTTGGGGGGGATTGGGTTTTTTTTGTTTTTGTTTTTCAAGACAGGGTTTCTCTGTGTAATAGTCCTGGCTGTCCTGGAACTCATTCTGTAGACCAGGCTGGCTCAACTCACAGAGATACCTCCTGCCTCTGCCTCCCGAGGGCTGGGATTAAAGGCATGGGCCACCACGACCAGCTTGTTTGGTTTTTTGAAACAGTCCAGGCAGACTTCAATTCTAAATCCTCCTGCTTCAGCTTCCTCTGGGATTACAGACATGTGTCAACATGCCAGGGTTTCAGTATTTTATTTTGACAAAAACAACGTAATTAATGTTTGAATGACTGCATGACAAGAATGCAGTAGAGTTCCGAGGAGTCAGAGGACAGATCTAGGCTGGGAGTGTAGCTCAGTGGTAGACCCTTCGCATAGCATGCAAGAGGTCCTATGCTTCGCTCTGGCACTGCCAAGTGTGCAAAGAGGTGAGAGAGGAAGAGTGGGGGAAGAGTGGGGGGGGGAGAAGTGTGGGAAGGGAGAGGTGCTAAACACCCACAGAAAAATGAGAGCAAGACTTCAGGGCTGATGGGATTAGTGGACAGTAGGAAAGAGCCAGGAAGCAGTGAGTTAAAATTTTCATAGAGATAGAGATAGAGATAAAAACCTGATCATATCAAGGCCAGGTATGGTGGTGCACGACTTTAATCCCAGCACTCGGGAGGCAGAGGCAGGCGGATCTCTCTAAATTAGAAGCCAGGCTGGTCTACAAAGTGAGTTCCAGGACAACCTGGGCTACACAGAGAAACCGTGTCTCAAAAAAATAAAAACAAAAAAAATGGAAACAACAAAAAGAAAGAAAGAAAAGAAAAGAAAGGAAGGAAGGAAGGAAGGAGAGAAAGGGAGAAAGGAGAGAGAGAGACCCTGTGGAGGTGGGATGCTAATCATATCATTGAAAGAGCTGAAAAACAAAGTTCTGTTTTGGAAATATTTTCTCCAGGACACATCTACGTAATAATGAGCAAGAAGTCAGGATTCAGAAGTCTGGGGACTGTGAGGTAGGTCATCGGATAAAGGCTCCTGCTCCCAATCTTGATGGCCTGAGTTTGAACCCTGGACCTACAAGATAGAAGGAGAGCGCCAACCGCCAACTTCCATATGTTGTCCTTGGAACCTCCAGATTTATGCCATGGCCTACACACACACACACACAGAGAGAGAGTAAAATCAGATGTAAAGAAAACCCTAAAGCTGCTATTGAAAAGACAGCCTGGGAACCTCAGAGTAGAAACAGATATCTCAAGCAAGCAATTTCTCTCTCTCTCTCTCTCTCTCTCTCTCTCTCTCTCTCTCTCTCTCTCTCTGCAGGAGGGGGGGAGTGTTTGTTTGTTTGCTTGTTTGTGACAGGGTTTCTCTGTGTAGCTCTGGCTGTCCTGGAACTCACTCTGTAGACCAGGCTGGCCTCGAACTCACAGAGATCCACCTGGCTCTGCTTCCTGAGTTCTGGAATCAAAGGCGTGCGCCACCACCGACCAGCTTGGAAGCATTTTCTTAACAGAAGTCTTCTCTCCAATGACTTTAGCTTGTGTCAAGTTGACATAAACTGTCCAGCACAGGGGCTCTCCATGTAGCCTGGAACTCACTCTATAGACCAGGCTGGCCTTGCACTCTCAGACAGATACCCGACTCAGCCTCCCGAGTGCTGGGACTAAAGACATGTATCACCATGCCCATCTCAATCAATTTGTATTTTTTTAGTATTTATTATGTGTCTGAGTATTTTGCCTGCATGGATATATGTGTGTGTATGTATGAATGTATGTGTATATATATATACACATACATACATACATACATACATACATACATACGTGTGTGTGTGTGTGTGTGTGTGTGTGTGTGTGTGTATACGTATCCAGGGCCCACTGAGGTCAAGAGAAGGCACTGGATGCCCTAGAACTGGAGTAAGAGCCAGTTGTGAGCTGCCATGTAGGTGCTGAGAAGTGAATCTGGGGTGTCTGGAAGAGCAGAGAGTGTTAACTCCTAGGCCATCTCTCTAGCCTCATCAATCAATTTATTTTTAACTTCACATATTTGTTTGTTTTAGTATTTTGTTTTATTTTATGTGCATGGGTCTTTTGGCTGCATGTGCGTCTGCACATTGCGGGCATGCCTGGTACCCAAGGAGGCCAGAAGAGGCCACTGGATCCCCTGGAACTGGAGTTTCAGATGGTCATGTCATGGGCCACCATGTAGGTGCTAGAAATTGAACTAGGATCCTCTGGAAGAGCAGCCAGTGCTCTCAACCACTGAGCCCCAAATTTATTTTATTTTTAAGCAGGGTTTTACCACGGAGTCCATGCTGACCTTCAACTCAAGAGTCTCCCAGATTCTAGGGTTACAAGGGTACACCACCACCCATTAAAGTCCGGGAGTGTTCACTTTGTCCCTTGGGCCAATTTAGGACAAACAGAGATGCCCAAGCTCAGTGTAGATTTCCAACAGAAATCAGTCTCCCTCTCGAAAAGTCAGAGAGTCACCACATATGTGCCACGTGCCTGGTGCGAATTTTAATACAGATTTCCAGAGCACCTGAAGGTCTGATATCTGATAATCAATTAACCAGCCTATATAATAAGGCTTCCAGTATCTAGCACAGACCAGTAGCACAAACCCAAACTGACACAGTTCAAAGTAAACTTTCAAACATAAACCTCTACTTTGAGACCAGCACTCCCATTCCTACATAAGGTTTATCAACTTCTCATTATCAAAAGAATGTAGTTTATTATTAGTACACTACGACCCTCTAGTAGTCCCAGGATTTACATGTTTGCACAGCACTTTCCTATTCTTTTATAATGTGTTCTGCAATTCCTGAAAAGTCAACAGTCTCAGCTCTTCTCTAGAGAGAAACCTGAGAGCCTGGGTGCCTGGGTCAGGGTGACTCAGGCAGAGTCAATATTGGAGCTGAACCTTGGGCCCCTGAGTCCAGCTCCTAAGGACTTCTGGCTCTGGCAGCTTGGGCTGAACCCACAGGGCTTTTCTCCTAAAGGGCTGTGATTCTTGGAGGTCCTGTGGACCGAACGTCAGTTTGTAATGCTTTTCCTTTCAAAATAGCAGTCAGAACTAAACGGCCTGCAAGTTGGCAGTTACGAATATCTGACTTTAAAGGTCTTGTTCTCCATCTGGCCCTTTTGCAAATGCATAGCAAAATTGTGTTGGTACAACTGAACAATTTCTATAATTAATGTAACTTGGTTAATGATTTTTTTTTTTTTAGAGCCTTCAGTTCAGACTTGTGAAATTCAAATCAAAGAGGAGAGTCTAAAGCATTGGCTTTTTTTGTGTATTTGTTCAAGTTAGTGTTATCTTGGACACCTGAGCCCCTGACAGCCACAGGCTGGCCTGCTGGTACTGACCTCATAAAGCCAACAGTTAGGACTGTGTATATAAGGATTTAGGAGATTATTTTACCAGAATAAAGTTACTGTGTAGTCATTAGCATGAATGGCATGTCTTTCCATTAACAAATTGAAGAGCTTATAAGCACCTAAAATTAAATGGAAGCTTACAAAAAAATAAATAAGTAGATCAAAACAATCAGGTTACTGATAAAATTGGGTATCTTTAGTTAAAACAAAACAAAACAAAAAACAACCTGCTGAGGTTTCTGAGAACATCTTTGATGTAGTCTTTAAACACATTTACAGCCGGGGATGTGGCACTCACCTTTATCTCTGTGAATTAGAGGTCAGCCTGGTCTACATACCGAGTTCCAGGACAGCCAGAACAACACAGTGAAACACTGTCTGTCTAAACAACAAAACAACCAACCAAACAAAAAACCCATATTCATATTTTTTTCATTATCCAATATTTTCTTATTCTAACTTTTTCTTTTGAATTAAAACCAAAGATCCAGGTTAGGCGGCACATACCTGTAATCCTAGTGTTGAGGAAATAGGAGGATCAAAGGTTCAAGGCTACCCTTAGCTATATAGCAAGTTTCAGGACAGCCTGGGCTATATGAGACCTTGTTTCAAAATAAATAAATAACCAAATAAAATGTAAAAAGAGCTAAACAACTCACACAGGGCCATGAAGATAGCCTGAAGCAAAACCAAGTAGAAGCCAACGGGGCAGATAAAAACTTGATATAGTATTCTCTTCCAGGGCTGCCTTCATGCCTTATTTTATTCCCCTATGAAATTAAACTTGTTGCTAACTGGGTAACCATGGTGACGTACACTGGAAAGGCTAAAACTGGAGCATCACAGAGTTTAAGGCTAGCCTGGGCTACATACCTAGACTCAACCTCACAACAGCAGCAAAAAGAGTAATAGTAATGAATAGTTTACACATCAACTAATGTGGGGCCATGGAAATATGATAAAAAGCTATCTCTGTCATCAGATCCATTTAGTTATTTATTCACTTGCTTATTTATTTATTATATGTTTCGAGTCAGGGTCTTACTACATAGCTCTGGCTGTCCTGGAACTCACTGGCTGGTCTTGAACTTCTGATCTATCTATTATCTTGCTTCTACTTCCAGAGTACTGTGATTACCAGCAAGTGTCACTGTGCCTGGTTGACTTTTTTTTTTTTTTTTTTTTTTTTTTTTTGCAGTAACAGGGAAGGAATCCAGGATTTCAAACATGCTGCAAAGGCATGCTAGCTACTCAGCTCCATCTCCAATCCCAATAGATACTTTCTTATCTATCCATTTTTAGACAGCATCTCATGCACCCCAAACTGGCCTCAAACTCAATATGTGGCCAAGAATGACCTTGAACTTTCTGAGTACTGGAGTTACAAGCACCATCATAATACCTAGAATGTGAGGTATAAAAGGCTTCCAGCTCGCTAGAGGAGCAGCAAATCTTCCCACCCAACCCTTAGCCCCTAAAGGCCTTTCCTTGAAGAAACAAAATTGAGTCGGTGCCCAAAGGCAAGACATATATATATATGAAATGTTTTATTTTATAAATTTATTTACAGGCAGGTTTTAACCTTCAGTGTATTAGCTAATTAAAACACTGTGAATCTTTTCCTAGCACTAAGCTATTCGTAACTGAGAAAGCACCAAGGCACAGTCAGCCACAACAGACAGAGCCCCATCTTCATCCCGTCCACGACTCGTGCCAAGGTTGTCGGTATCACATAATTCTTGAAATTTTCTCTATGAATGAATGGCCGTTTTGTAAGGATTATCTATTCAGGCAGAAAGAATGGGGGGAGGGGACGAACACAAGAAACAATTCCCTATTCAGCTGGCATTGAGTAAGCTCCCAAGTATGAGATTCTTTGTTTTTATTTGTTTTTGTTTCTCTTACCTACCTTAGGCCCGGAATCCATGCAGAGAAATCCATCCTGTGAGATTTTTCTAGGGTCCTGGTGTGGGTGGTGGGAACACTGACTGACGCCAGCCCTAGCTTTATTGTACAGCCCGGCCCACTGAAACCCAGAGCTGTCTGTCTGCATTTCAACACCTTCTTTTTGTTTTCCATCAACCAGTTCAAACAGCAGGTATGACAGCTGGATCAATCTAACGACCCTAGAATTCTCCGGAGAGAAACTGGCAAACAGTGTGGCTATTTTTGCTAAAACACGACTGACCTCTCATTTTATCCTCCAAACCTCACCAAGCTCAAGCGGGGGGCCATCTTGTTAAAAATTTACCTCAGGTTGTTCTTCCGTCTCCTCTGTGTGCTTCAGCGAGGGTAGAGTGGTGGGGGGGGGGGTGGGGCAGATCTCTCTTCTGGATAAGTGTCTTTAGCGTGTTCAGATGTTCACAGGTCTCCCAGCACCTGATTCTGAGCAGAGTGACGGCTGTCATTTCTGCTGATCAAGTTTGCACATGAGCTGTTCACCAATCGAGAGAGGTGTGTTGAAGAGTGGAGAGACCTGGGGAGGGGGGTTAAGGGTCCAGTTGCCCAGTCACCTTTGGGCAGGTAGGGAAGTCCTGTCTTACCCACTCTATGACTGTGCAGTCAGATTCCAGAACATACCCCAGAAGGTGGCTTTCTAAGTGACTGAAATTCCAAGAGGCACCCACAGATAAAAGTCTGCATAACTAATCTTCTGGTTCACGTAGAACGTCAGCGTTTGGAAGAACAGTCTGTGACGACAAGGCCGTCGAGACTTGGACCAAAGGTTCCAGGGGCTGCAACTTTGTGTCCTCAAGTTCTTAGGTACACACTTGGGCTGCGCCAGGCCTGGGAACTGAGACAGCCCCTCAGGATCCCAACCCTAAATTCCTGGTTCTTGGGTACTAGACTTGCTCACAGGCTCTGTGGTGAGAATGTATCACAGGGAATTCTAAGCCTTAGTGTCCTAGTTGGGGCTACTGTTGCTGTGATGAAATACCACGACCAAAAACAGCTTGTGGAGGGAAGGGTTTATTTGGCTTACACTTCCACATTGTAGTCCATCACCAAAGGAAGTCAGGACAGGAACTCAAGCAGGACAGGAACCTGGAGGCAGGAGCTGGTACAGAGGTCAGGGAGGAGCGCTGCTTACTGGCTTGCTCCCCATGGCTACTCTGCCTGCTTTCTTATAGAACCCAGGACTACCGCCCAGGGATGGCACCGCCCACAGTGGGCTGGGCCCTCCTCCATCAATTACTCATTAAGAAAATGCCCTACAGGCTCGATTGCCCACAGCCTGATCTTACAGAGGCATTCTCTCGATTGAGATCCCCTCCTCTCTGATGACGCTAGCCCGTGTCAAGCTGGTGTAAAATTAGCCAGCACACTTGGCAAGTCAGCCTATGATGAAGATGTAGCCAAAGAGCTCCCTGGTTGTCACTGATGGATGGTTCTGACCGCTGAATTGTTCTCTCCTTCGACTTGTGCAATGAACAACTTGGAATGTTCTAGACATGTTAGAGACACCAGCCTGTAGATCTCCCCCCCCCCCCCCCAGTGGACTTTTGCTTTCTCTCACTTTCCTACATTTAGACTCCATGGTGGTCCGTTACTGTGGTACCCTGTGCCAGTTCCTTAAACTCCTGACTTTGTATTTTCCACAACTCCATCTAGACAGCAACTCCAGCCCTGGAGCGGCCCAGCCACCTCTTCTTTCCTCCTTGCTTACCATCAGTCAGACTCTGCTGAACCTGGTGAAAAGGCTCATGGTCACCATGGTCACCTGTTCATGACACCAACAACTGTGCTGTGTTTGTCTTTAACCCCTCCCCCCACTCCCAGACAGGGTTTCTCTGTGTAACAGCTCTGGCTGTCCTGGATCTTGCTCTGTAGACTAGGCTGGCCTCGAACTCACAGAGATCCTCCTGCCTCTGCCTCCTGAGTGCTGGGATTAAAGGCGTGCACCGCCACTGCCCACTGTTTTTTAACTCTTTGCAGCCACAATTTCAAAGCTTCTCCCCCACCACCAAATTTCTAAGACACCCGTTTCTCCTTTAGCGCCCAATGCTTAAGGTCTCTAGACCTCTCCCATCGTCCAACGACCTTCCCTCCTGGTCTCTTCTCTGAGGTCAACTCTTCCTTCTGGGTTCTGCCCACCTCCTTCACTGTCACCCACACAACGCGTTATCACCTTCCTATCATACAGCATATTAATTTCATGAGAAATTTTCCTGGTTCTGCCTTCAAAATATATCCCAAACCTAGAGATGTCCCCTTAGCACCAGAGGTATGTACAGTCACCTCTAGACGTTGACTTCTCCAGGGTATCCTTGGCACTGACCTTCTGTGATCACATCTCACAGCAGGCTTCTCCTCTGCTCAAAAGCCTCACATGGCTTTCCACTTACTCAGAGGAGAAGATGGGTCTCTCTAAGTCCCCCAGAACCTAGCAGCACAGTCTGAAGAGAACTTCCTGTCATGATGGAAAATGCCTGGCGTCCATCTCCCCATCCAGCAGTGGAGCACTGGAAGCGTGCTGATGTAACTAAGGAAGGGCATGTTTGCCCTTGTGTGTGGAGACAGTCTCCTGAATCCCAGGCAAGCCTCCAATTCTGTCTGTAGCCAAAGATGACCTGGAATTCCCCACCCCCACCCCACCCCCCTTTTTTTGTTTTGTTTTTAGACACGGTCTCACTCCATATCCCTGGCTGGCCTCAAGCTCACAGAAATCTGCCACCCTCTGTGACCTGGGGCTTCTCATCCTCCCCAGCACTGGGATCACAGGTACATGCTGCTACCACACTCGGTTTTATGAGGTCCTAAGGGTCAAATCCTGGGCTTTGGTTACACTGTAGGAATCCTCCACGAACTGAGCAACACACCCAGCCCCCGACTCTTTGCCTTTCAACTGACTGACATTTAACCACCCGGTTCCAGATTACCATACTACCAAGCACAGCTCCGTATGGTTAACTCCCATCCACGCTCTTGCCTAAGCCTTCGTTACTACAGAAAAGCCTGGCATGCCTACAGCCTCCCATCTTATCAAAACTCAAAGCCTGGGGACGTGCTAGAGCGCTTGCCTAGCGCGCATGCGGCCCTAAGTTCATTCCGATCAGTGCTAGATGCATTAATGAATGAGTGGCAAGGACCTCCTCATCCTTATCTTCATGGTTTTACATGACCTGGAGACCCCACCCATCTCTGACTTCCGGCCATACCCCACTGTCTTCCATGTTCACTCAGGTTTAGTGACCTACTCAGTGGAGCACATCATTCTTTCTGCTGCCTTGGGCTTTTGCTCAGGCTGTTCTCTCTCTTCGGAACACTCTCTGCCCTTTGTCGATATGGACTGATCATGGCTCTCTGACTTCCTTCAGGCTGACCCAAGCCTACCCAGACTGAAAACTCTGTCAAAAACGGCACCCTCCTACCCTCATCCCATCCACATACCCCGCCTATTCTTTACGGCACTGATCTCCCTCTGATACATTGTATCTTTGTTGGCATATTGTCTGTCTGCAGGACAAGGGTAGAGTTTACAAAAATACTAATACCCAAAACAGTCTCCAGCACAGAACAGGCATTCAAGAACAATAAGAATGGTGAAATTAATGAGTCTAAGGATGGCTTCCTGGTGTAATGACTTCCGACAAGTCTCCACTTGGGCCTGGGACCGAGCATGTGTCTGCAGCTGCTCCCTGGGAAGAGGGTGATAGTTCCCTAAAGACAGTGCCCTCCCTTGCACAAGGGCAGCCCTACCTCAGCTCTATTACTTCCTGTCAGCATGGCTGCATCCTTCCCACTAGCGTAAACAGACAGGTGAAATCAATTACTCAAGTTTAACTGGTGTGCCCTTCACCTGGCCTCTCACGGTGAGGTCTTCCCAGCCAGTAGACAACGTTTCTAAGGGCAGCGACAAAGACGGGCACTAAGTGACCACCACACGGCTTCACCAGTCACTTTTTCTTCTTCATCTAAGTGTCCCAGGCCCTTCTTACGACATTGCCGTTAGATTTTCAAAATGCCACGCTAAAATACTGCCAGGCTGATGTTTGGGAATTATTATGCCTCTGTGAGTGCGATTATCTAGTCTAAAATTTTTTCAGTCAGCAAATAAAGTGTGCTCTCAGTAAGCTTAAAGCCAGGTCAACAGAAAGAATTCACTTCCTCCTGACCTGCTGGACGAAGTAAAGGCTACTTTGCCCCCTTATATTTTACATGTTAATGAGGGAGTAAAACTAATTTGTGCCATTAGTTCTGACCACGGACACCCTGAGAACAGCTGTTGTAAATGTCAACACACACACACACACACACACACACACACACACACACACACAATCCGTTTGTTTTAAATCCTGTTGTTTTTCGTTGCTAACTCACAGAAGCACCAAGGAGGGGAGAAATTACATTGTGGGCTACACAAACAAACAAACAAACAAACAAGCAAACAAACAAACAAGCGTGCAGTCGTGGCCACCGGACAGGAAAGGAGAGTGAGGCTCCTGCTTCTTCAGCTGCAGGTGACAGGTGAAGCAATGTGCTTCACAGTACCCACGGTGTGACATGTTAGGCAAAGATCAGGGTCCCCTGCGTCCCCTGCAGACAGTGTAGCCTCACCCATACCCAGTGATTGTCCTTCAATAGTGAGCTCTGTGTGTGTGTGAGAGAGAGACACAGAGAGAGACTGACAGACAGAAAAACAGAAACAGAATGAATCTCCATAGAAGACCGATGTATATCTCTCATGACACCATTCACTTATGAATTGCAAATTACATTTCAAAATTACTTCTCTCAAAATACCCAGACACCTGACCACAGACTGCCAGCCTAATGCTAAAATAGGCACCTTGATCAGCTCACCCTGTGACTTTAACGACGCAGCTGCATCTGACCATGTAACAGATATCTTTGCCAAAAGAAATATGAACAACTCTGGGAACTGATTACACACTTGGGATCGGTCCAGACTTTGCTGGAGTGATGGCTCTGTTGTCTGGAGTGTCTCAGAGCCAGGACACTTTGCTCAACGAGCTGGCTCTATATAATAGGGGAAAATAAGAGAAAATCAGATGTGCGCAGAACGTCTCCCTGCCTAATATGGGAATAGCAACTACCCGTCAAAATGTTAGCATTGGCTCACAGCTGATGACTCACCTTTCAAGTTGTACAAAAGAAAATGAGGCCAAACCATTTGCAAAACAATTTGTAATGTGTATCAGGAGTCATAAAGATGTCTGCTTCCTTTGACCTTACTGAAACCCAAAATGTGATGCAAATGAAAAGATGCTTGATATGAAATCTGAGCCAATCTGCGTACTCAATAATAAGGAAAATGGAAACTATGGTGATCTTCTTAATAAAATATTACAGAGTCATTAAAAATTAATTAGGAAACTGTTACCATATAGAAAAAACGCCAAGGACAATGTTAGACGCAGACTACACTTTATATAGTCATGTGCATTTTGCAACTGCAACCATGTTCAAACATATCTGTATGGAACAGCTGCAGTATGAGTGTTTCCTATTCTTCTATAGCTTTTTTAAATGTCAATCTATTTTTGACATTTAAAAAATCTAATATTTTTTTAAAAGAAGAAGGAACTAGGGTGGTAGTAATCCCAAAGCTAGGCACACAGGGATCATAGTGCTTGGAAGGCCGTGGCTCGAGAGTCTGGGTTACATATAAACACCGTGTCTCAAAAACAAACCAGAGAGGTAGAGTGAGATAGAGGGAGCAAGAGGGAGAGGTTTATACACAATGCTTCATGTCCCCCTCCATTTAAGGTGTTTAACAAATGAGCATGGGGACCTCGCCTAACCTTTGACAGCCAGTAGAGTAAGCAGTCAGCTTCTCTTCTACCTTCATGGTTTCCCAGGATGCAGTGGGCAGGTAGGCGCTCCGGCTCTGTCCCCAGAAGCCCCCGGCTCAGTCCCTCCCTAAGGAAACCAGCCTTAGGAATCTGGCCCTAGGCATCTGATATTTCCAAGGAAGACCTACTTAAAAAACAAGCACAAAAACCTAGGGCACACTGCACTTCCTGGACCTACTCCTGTTCCTCTGGACGGCATACAAGGTCCCTAGGCTAGACTTTGGACCCTCTACTAAATAAAGGTAGGAAATCACATGAGCATGAGATCTTTGTTTTGATGCTTACTTTGCACACACACACACACACACACACACACACACACACACACACACACACACGCTGTAGACCCTGGGTCCTGGGCTGCACTCTCCACAGGAGGATGAACATGAAGAGGCAGTAGATGCTGGATTTGACCTCAGCTTTCGGTTTTGCCTCCACAGACACTGGTTCTTTGTGTGCTTATGTCAAATAAGCATACACAGAGGGCAGAATTAACGTCTACTACAGACTTGCCTCACTGTCCGGGACCAAAACGGTGACAGGAGCTGAGAGGTGGGTCAAGGAGACCACCCAGCAGCTACAGTGCTTGCTCTCTGAGTGGAGACCCAGGGTCTGCTGGCAGGAAAAGAGACCGAGTCCCACAGAGTTGTCCCCTGACTCCCGTTTGCATGTCACCGTGTGTACAAGGTGCTCTTGGGGCTTTCACATGCATGTCACAGTCTGTGCACAGGTGCTCGCATGCAAACACACAACAAAGATAAATAATTTTCTAAAGAAAGAATTCAGGTGTGTAGGCTAGCACAGCCATGGATGAGTTAATTCCTAGCCAACTCCTTGATCACTCCCATAGGTCAGTAAATAATAAGAAATGAAAAAGAAGCAGCTCTACTATTTTCATTATCAATATATGAATTATACTGCTTCCAATTAATGTTTGTCAATAATTATTTGAAGAGGAAAAAAATTAATTTTACAAGATGAAAAAAAAATACCCATCAAGCTTTTTCCAAGCCACCATACCCATGTTGCGTAAAAATTGTGGAGACCTTGGGTCAAGGAGACAGTCAAGTTGGCTTTCAGCAGAAAATGTGCTGCTCTGCACGAAAATGGCCACTTAAGCAAGAATGTGGAAATGATTTATCTCCCAGTGGTAGAGTCGGGTCCTCTCTCCTGCTCCGTCACAACTGCTCATCAGTCAAGAATCAGGCTCCTAAACAAAGCGAGGCAGTCAAGTGGCCAGAGAGCTGGGGACCTCACATACTAAAATTACCTTAATAAAAGTTAAATTACCCACATCCCAAAGAATAAAAAGCCACTGACAACAATAATGTTTAAATTAAGAACAGCAGGACATAAAGCAGATCTATGTCCGTTGCCTAAACGGTGTCTTCCAGAACTGTTGGCAGAAGCTGTTTTAGCAGTGTTAGGACGGATGCAGGAGGGAAGAGAGGAGCTCTGGGCCTGAGCAGAGGCTGCTCTTTATCTTGTCCATGATAGTATTCTGAGCCCAGAAAGGCACTCTGAATGAATGAATGAATGAATGAATGAATGAATGATACACAAATAAAGTAACAGCATTCACCAAAATGACCATTTAGATAACGGATGTCAAAGTCTAGCTAAGGGCTCCCCATCTAGGATGTAGCTAAGATACGAATATAACCCTTTGTGACCATCCAAAAGATCATGTCTAAAGAGTCCATCATGTTAGAGTTTCAGAACTTTCTTCTTTAAATTAACTCCTAAGTTTTGAATGCACACACGCACACCGTTCTAAATGAGTCTCCTCTATCTCCTGATTGACTGTTCCAATTATGTGTACCAACCTAGCACAGAAGAGGCTGCTGCTAGGGGGCTTAGGAAGTGAGACACAGGCCAAGAGGACCCCCCCCACTTCCTAGAGGAGCAACCCAGAGTGCAGCCACCCCGTTCTTGGATCCTTCCCTGACCTTCCTTTGCAGCACTTATCACTGTCTGTCATCCTGTGTGTTCCCTTCTGTCTGGCTACTCTGACCAGAAGGTCCTTCCCAGGAGGGCGAGAACCTAGACTACCCCTGTTTCCTCTCTGACCCCCAACACCTGACACAGGGCCTGCTGCTACCTAGAAGAAATTCAGAATTTTGAAAATGAATGAATGAAGCCGGGCGGTGGTGGCATACGCCTCTAATCCCAGCACTCGGGAGGCAGAGGCAGGCGGATCTCTGTGAGTTCGAGGCCAGCCTGGTCTACAGAGAGAGATCCAGGACAGCCAAGGGCTCCACAGAGAAACCCTGTCTCAAAAAACCAAACACAAAAAGAAAGAAGAAAAACGGACGGATGAGTGATTGAATGAATGGTAAGGCCAAGGACAGCGTTCATAATAAGGTAGTGCTGGCTTTGGGAAGGTGAAAATATCCCCAACCGCCACTCTGTTACATGTGGTACAGGATGGGATGTTTTGCTGTTAAATTTTTGGATTTCATTCTGTAGTCCAGCCTAGCCAGAACTATGCAGCCCAGGCAAACATCAAAGTTACAGCCATTCTCCTGCCTCATTCTCTCTCTCAGCTGGGAGCCACCTTAGTTGGCTCTGGATAGTTTGTTTTCACTTGTGTTGTTGGTTGAGGTGCTGAGTAGGTGCTGCCTGGGCTCCATCCTCAGCCCCTCAGAATTCTGTTTTTAAATAAGATTTGATGAAAGGCTTTCTAAGTAATTGACATATTCATCATGGGTGAGTGATCCAAGATCTCCCCTTCCACAGTTAAGTCCCTGACAGTTCAAAGAACAGACTGCTGTCAAATGTAAGGAAAGACCTCTTTTTCTTAAAGTATATACTTAAGATTACGATGCTAAGTAGTCAGGAATAGTGATGTATGTCTGTAGCAGCACTGGAAAAGCTGAGGCAGGAAGATTGTTGCAAATTCCAGGCTGGCCTGGGCTACAGTGCCAGACTCTGTCACAAGAAAGAAAGAAGGAGAGAGAGGGAGGGACAGAGGGAGAGAGGGAGGGACAGAGGGAGGGAGAGAGAGAGAGAGAGGGAGAGAGAGAAGGGAGGGAGGGAGAGAGAGAGAGGGGGGAGAGAGAGAGGAAAGAAAGAAGGGAAGAAAGAAAGAGAGAGAAACAAAGAAAAGACCCCACTCCAACCCAAAACAATGAAAACCAACAACAAAAATTAACATGTGACCAGCAGCAGGTTTCCACCCCAGCCCCATCTGAAAATACACTACTCAGTGGCCCCTGAGATTCCTGTGGGGGTCCGAGGTGTCTCTGCAGAGTCATATGAAGTCTTATTAGTAGAAATGCAGTCGAGGCTATTGTGCTTTTATTTTGTCTTAACCTAGCCGCTATAAAAGATTTTTGTTATTTGTTCATATGATTAGAGCTGGGTCCTCAGGAAAAGAGTTTATTTTGCAGGGCCTTCCTCCTCAGCACACCTGCGGCGGCGGTGGCAAGCTCTCCCTGGACCTCTCTACTGTGACTGGTTCAGTCCAGGTTTAACCATCACAGTGCTCTCCACACCCTGAATTACTACTGCAGGACTTTACCACCCAGGCGGGCTCTTCAGCTGGGCTGCATCTACACAATCTGGAAGGCTAATCTTATGGGTGAACAATGGTGCTGAGTGCTGGCAAAATGATCCGGCAAGTAATGGTGAATGCAGCCAAGCCTGCCGACCTGAGTTCAATCCTCAGCACATCCATAGTAGAAGAGAGACAGAGCCTGCAAACTGTCCTCACATTTCCACACATGCTCTATGTGCTCGCTCGCTCGTGCTCTCTCTCTCTCCCTCCCTCTCTCTCTCTCTCTCTCTCTCTCTCTCTCTCTCTCCCTCTCTCTCACTAAATAATTAAGTTAACAGGGAAAGCCTGTTTCTTCCTAGGCCTTGCCATCTCTACCACATTTAAAATGTCTGTCCCTGGCAGAGCACAGTGCTGGCCGATCCTAGCTTTGAGAGGGCAGAGGCAGGTGGATTTCTGTGAGTGTGAGGCCAGCATGGTCTATATGGTGAGTTCCAGGATAGCCAGGGCTATGTAGAGAGATTATGTCTCATTAAAAAAAAAAAAAAAAGGTCTGTCTGTCTGTCCCTCCCCAGCACACACACACAATCACCTCAATAACACATCTGTCCTGTTTGCTGATAGTTTGTATTTTTCTTTTTCTTCTTTCTTTTTCTTTCTTTCTTTTTTTTGGGGGGGTGGGTGGGGTGGGTGGGTTTTTTGTTTTGTTTTGTTTTGTTTAAAGATTTATTTATTATTATGTATACAGAAGAGGGTGCCAGATCTCTTTACAGGTGGTTGTGAGCCACCATGTGGGTGCTGGGAATTGAACTCAGGACCTCTGAAAGAACAGCCAGTGCTCTTAACCACTGAGCCATCTCTCCAGCCCCTTTTTTGGTTTTTTAGAGACAGGGTTTCTCTGTGTAGCTTTAGAGCCTATCCTGGAACTCACTCTGTAGACCAGGCTGGCCTTGAACTCACAGAGATCCACCTGGCTCTGCCTCCCAAGTGCTGGAATTAAAGGCATGTGCCACCACCACCTGTCGATGTTTTGTATTTTTCTATTCCTAAAAAAAATTAAAAAATTAAAATAAAAATCAAAATTTATACCCAGCACAGCAGATAAATTTACTAGAAAGAAATAAACTGTGTCAGGAATCCCAGAGAACTCTTATTCAAGAGGATGGGCACACCAAACCAAACATCCTTGAGCAAGACCAGCAGTCCATGACAAACTTTGCTACACTGGCTCTACGGGCCAAGTGTGACTGTTGATGCTCCAGCTGTCCAGGGGCCACCATGGAATCTGAACTAAAAGGGACAGAGAGGACAAGGACATTCGATGGAGGCTGCCCAGGGACAAAAGAAGCAGAGCTATTTTTGTGTGAACCATTAAGTCACAACGTCAGACCTTTCGCTGTCTTTACACAGCCATTGGTATGAAGGAAATATTGGCCTACAGAGATGGTGGGATAAAATGTGACCTTTCTTGTAACCTCTCTTACGACTGTGAGTTTAATTCTATAGCACTGTTGGCTGATATTGGGGTATATTCAGCAACACAGAGCATCTGAAGCATGTCAGGTAATGCCTGTAATTCCAGCACTGAGGGGCAGGAGCTGGAGTCTGAGACCAGCCTGGGCCAGAGAATGAGACCCTGTCTTATGACAAGCAAATCAACATGGCTCACTGTAAGCACTCATTCACTTGTTGTCAATTTGCTGTTAAGGGAGGAATACTGACACTCAGGTCTGTTTTTCTGGTACTGGGAACTGAATTTAGGGCTTTATACATGTTGGGCAAGTGCTAGACCACTGAGCTACACCCCCAACCCTCTTCTTTTTATTTTAAAACAGGGTCTCATTAAGTTGCCTCAGCTAGCCTTGAACTTGCAATCTTCCTGCCTCAGCCTCCCCTGTGGCTGAGATTATAGGCCTAAGACATCAGATAGGGCCTAGCTACCCTTTTAAAACTTGTATTTTTAAGTCTGTTGGGAAACACTAAATGTCAACATGTTAAAAAAAAAAAAAAAAGTGAGGTCTTGGGCTAGAGAGAGGGCTCAGTGGTTAAGAGCACTGGCTGCTCTTCCAGAGGACATGGGTTCAAATTCCCAGCACCCACATGGCAGCTCACAACTATCTATAATTCTAGTTCCAGGGGATCTGGCACGTTCACACAGACATACATGCAGGCAAAACAACATTGCACATAAAAGTAAATAAATCTTTGCTGGATGGTGGTGACACATGCCTTTAATCCCAGCACTCGGGAGGCAAGAGGCAGGTGGATCTCTGAGTTCAAGGCCAGCCTGGCCCTACAGAGTGAGTTCCAGGACAGCCAGGGATACACAGAGAAACCTTGTCTTGAAACAAAACAAAACAAAGGAAACCCAAAAAAACCAAAATAAAACAACAATAAAGTGAGGTCTCTACAATAGAGCAAATGTGGGACCAAAAACTATGATGATATTACTCTTATACAGGTACCCTATACAAATTTGCTAAAAAGTATTAATTCCTTAAAATAAACAATTATGACTTATATCTTAATAACAATAACAAATAGAGGCTTTCATGTAGAAGTGTCCACACTTAATAATACCACATGCTTGAGAATTATGTACTTGAAGGATACCAAGGTCAAATCCCACCAGCCACTTGGTAGTACAAGCCTATAATCCCAGCATTCAAAGAAGCAGGACACTCATTGAAAATTTGATCCAGCCATATAGTGAAGTGAGTTTCAGGTCTGCTAGGGGGTTATATTGCAAGTTCGAGGCAAGTAGTCTACCACTAAGCTGAGCTCCAGCCCTGGTCACTTTCTAATTTCCCTTTCATTCTGAAGACACATAAAACCACTTTTCTTTTTCCTTTTTTTCCCCCCAGAGCTGAGGACCGAACCCAGGGCCTTGCGCTTGCTAGGCAAGCTCTCTATTACTGAGCTAAATCCCCAACCCCTCTTTTTCCTTTTTAAAGACAGAGTCTCACTAAGCAGGCCTGACTGTCTTGAACTTCCTGCGCAGACCAGGCTAGCCTGAAACTCATAAAGATCTACCTGCCTCTGTCTACAGAGTGCCAGGATACCATGATTACACTTCTACATGTCAGAAAGCTGTATATCTTTCATCTACTTATTAAAACACATTAAACAAGATAAAGCTTTGTAACAGGAATATAAGCATCTAGTGTTTCTATAGCCTGTCATGTTTGGGGGAAACAAAATGAGGAAGACGATAACATTTATGCTAAGTCTCCTTACATTCATCTTTCCATTAGAAACTACAAAAATAACTTAAACATTATAAAGATGAAGAAAATTTGTTTTTTTCCTTTTTGAGACAGGATCTTTCACACAGTAGCCCCATAGTCTGACACTAATGTAGTACAGAATAGCCTTGAACTTTGGGCAATCCTGCTTAAAAAATGTTGGGTTTATGGGTGTGAGTCAACATGCTCAGTCTAAATCTATTGTTTGATACTATGACTTCTTTTTGTCTGCACCAAATGTGTTTTCCAGCTTGCAAATTCCAACCATTAGCACTATAAAGTATGCACATTGAAAGTTGCAAATGGCAGAATACCGCAGCAGCAGAACAAAAGAGCCATCAGTGGGGCAGAGATGGATCCTATAAAAAGGAGTAAATTAAAAATAGAAGCTTCACTCTGGTGCATTCAGCCAACCCAGTTCTGCTAGCCTTAATGCAATGCGGGCAGTTAGCATTCCACAAACCAGGCAAGCAGAGGCAAGATGGCTCAGTGGGTAAAGGCACTTGCTGCAAAGCCCTGCGACCTGCATTCCATTCCCAGAACCAACAGGGAAGGAAAGTCCACAAGGCTGCCGTCTGACCCTCACCCAGGCACTATGGTATACACACACATCACTTGGGGCTTCTGTTCTGCCACATCTTGCTGATGGTTGGTGCTGGACTAGGTTGTGGGAAGCAATGGAGCGCTAAAGCCAAGTACATCTGCAGCCTAGCGCCATTTCTGGTGATTCTCTGCTCAAAGTTTTTTTTGTTTGTTTGTCTGTTTTTCAAGACAAGGTTTCTCTGTGTAACAGCTCTGGCTGGCCTGGAACTCACAGAGATCCACCTGCCTCTGCCTTCCCAGTGCTGGGATTAAAGGTATGAGCCACCACCGCCCTGCTTACTCAAAGTTTCTTAACATGCTGTGTTCATCCTGTAAGATGGGATTACTGTTATCCTGCCTTTGGTCTTTCTGCAGAATTAGGTAACACCAGCAGAGTAGATGTCTCCATTAAGCAGCCCACTCTTCAAGACGTACAGTCATTGAAACATGCTCTGTCAGGGCAGTTCTTCAGGCTTATGCAGCTCCCAAATTAGATCTTCTCATCAATGGGTAGAGTTTGAGTCAGATAAAAACCATTTCTAACCAGGGCACTGATCCTTCCCTCTTCAGCCTGAAGCAGAAGCTCCTGCTGGCATGCAGCCATGGTTGAGACTCAATCCCTTTGTCATTGCTGCATGCTACAGCTGTCCCTCAAACAATGCCTACAAAATAAAACTTGTCTTCAAGGGAGGGGATATGTTTTGTTTTGTTTTGAAGGAAGAACCTTGGAAGAAGAGACATTAAGTAATTGTAGTTTGTCTAATTTTTAAAAGACTAGATATGAAACAAATATAAATAAGGTTGAGGGCTGGGGAGATGGTTTAGTGCTCTTGCAAAGGACCCAAGTTCAATTCCCAGCACCCACCTGGGGTAGCTCACAATTGCCTGTAACCTCAGTTCCAGGGCATCTGACACCTCAGGTCTCCATTGGCACTCAAACACAGATGCATGTACTCCATATACACATATGCATAATTTAAAAAGTAATGCGAGCAAATCCTTAAATGAGGTTTATTTCCAAATAGTTTTTTAAATACTTATTTATATAAACAGATAGGATGCTGGCACATGCCTTTGATCCCAGCACTCAGGAGGCAGAGGCAGAGGTAGGTGGGTCTCTGGGTTGGAGGCCACCCTGGTCTAGGACAGCCAGAGCTATACATAATGACCCTTAGTCTCTAAAACAAAACAGGTATTTAATTGAGTAGGCCCAAGGAGTGGTTTTTGTTCCCTTTGTGTGTGCACTGTGTGCATGTTATAGCATACGTGAATCTACCTGTGCATGTGTACAGAAGCCTGTTTTTTTCTTGTGTGTGCATGAGTATGTGGTCTATGCACGCCTGTGCAGTGTATAGAGTCTAGCAGTCTATGTCAGACGTCTTTCTCCACTGCACTGCATTCTTTCACTGACCCTGGAGCTTGCCATTTCTGCCAGAGTCTGGGGTCTACCTGCTTTCGGCCTTTCAGTGCTGGGATTCCTGTTCATACTACCATTCCCAGCTTTTATACTGGCATCTAAACTCAGGTCCTCATGCTTGAATTTTACCCACTGAGCCATCTCCCTACCCAGCCCCCAACCAGTTATTCCTAAGTTTCACAGTAAAAATTGCCCCAACGCTAATTACTCTCGTCCCTCCCCACTTTTGAGACAACATGACCTAGAACGTGTGGCCCACCCTCCATCTGTTTACTGAATGCTGGAATTCCAGGTGTGCACCACTGCACCCAGCCTCCCCCACTCCCCTCCCCTGATGAAGACCAGATCCCAGAGCTCTCATACTTACTAGGCAAGTGTTACATGCCTATTAAGATGCTGTATAAAACTGAGAAACATACCAAGCCCTTCCAAAGATCCGTTCCTAACCATCCCCCCATTTTATGGTGGTGATCTACTCAGAGTTTCTGCACCCCAGCACATTTCTGGCATCTCCTCAATAGATGGATGCTATTAGCGTATAATCAGCTCCCAGTTGTATCAACTAAAAATGTCAGCCAGTACTGCCCAGCGCTCTCTGGTAGACAAAATTACCACCTAACCTATCCTCAAGCCCTGCCTCCTGTTTCTTTACCATGAAAGGCCCTAGTTTAAGTGTGCGTGCACTTCCTAGAATAAACACCCCTCTGATGGGATTTATTGGCTAACACTTCCGAATGTTTGTGTCCTTGTCCCCACATAGCACCATCTAGGTGAGCACATTAAGGCTCGAGAGATACAGCATGTGTATTTTCATTAGATGTCAAGCTGAGATTTTATAAAATTTAATTTTTTTGAGACAAGGTCTTATTATAAAGCCCAAAGCTAACCTCAAACTGCAACTGTCTCCTGAGCAGGTACTGGGATTACCACCATGCCCAGATTTGGGATCTAACTGTGAAGCTTTCTATATGGATCTTTCACAGACTCTACCGGGGTACAAGCTCAAGCTGGGGGCATTTCTGGCCAGCACCTGCTCTTCACTAGAGAGATAATATACTTAGCACCCAGACCTGTGATTCATGAAATCTAACTACCATCAGTGATTTAATGCTCATGGTTAGACATCAGCACCCTAAACTCTCTCCCTCCACCCTCACTTTCCAACCTCTTTTGGATCTTGACACGAGGCTCTCCTAGCACTCTCACGTCTAAATGAGCATAGACATCCACCATCACTTACAGCATGAGATGTGTGTTTATCCAAATGCATCACTAGAGTTCTTGGGGTTTTGTTTTTCATTTTGTTTTAGAGACAGGGTCTGTGATATAGCTCTGGCTGGCCTGGAATTTGCTATGTAGACCAGGTTGGCCTTGAACTCACAGAGATCTGCCTGCCTCTGCCTCTTGATACTGAATTAAAGGTGTATACCACCACCAATTGGCAAATTTTTGTTTTTGAAGTGAAGTCTTACTATGTTGTCTAGTCTGGATTGGAGTTTGACTTGCCTCGGCCACAATGCCTGGCTTCCCAGCACAGGAATTTGGGGATTGAACCCAGGGCCTCATGCATGTGAAACAAGCCCTCTCCCTACCATCCTCCGACCCTCTACCACTGTTAACAGTAAAATGTTTCATTTATTTTCATTCCAAAATGCTTTTAAATCAGATCAACAAAGTCAAATTATAAAATAATCAAAAATATTTTCAACCATTTCTATTTTAAAAGTGATGCCATATTTAAAAAAGAAAATTAATAAAACCATTCTCTTCTTGAAAAGCCTGTTCTTTGATTTACATTTTACTATAAACCCAAAGTGCTGAGCATTTGAAAGCCTCAGGAAGCTGTGGTGTCTTGAAACGTGGAGAAACCAGATACTGTTTATAACTTACATGGGCAAAGAATTCAAAAAGTAATCAGTTCTATGGCGCTCAGTTTCCTAGACACACTCATCAGAAGTCAGGTTCCTGCAGCGGTTGGTGTCCTGCCGATAGGCCCAACTTCCCTTTCTCATCACAACCCTAATAGCTCCACACACTCATCTTATTTATTGTGGAGAATGTCCCCACCATCTGCTCTAGCTAGTCTTCCATTTGAAAACCCACATTCTTAAAAAAAAAAAAAAGAAGAAAGTATATTCAGTCCCCAGTAATTTGTGCTCTCTCTACCTTATTACAGAGCAAGAGCATGCAGGAAGTGAGATAAATATGATAATCTAAATCACTATGTACACGATAACCTATTGCTGATCAAAAGCAATTCCATATATATTTTGAAGTTCTGCTCTCACATTCAGCTGTCCAAACCCCCAAAGCTATTTCAGTACTGAACAATTTTAACAAACAGTACTTTCAGGCTGCTCAAAGGTGATTTTCTCTTTAGTTCCAGATGGAGCAATTGGCTCGGCTGGGTGAGTGACAACATAATCCAAAGCGATCCTTCTTTACTAAATTATAAAATGTACATCTATTTCTTATGTGGAAATCTGCAAAGTTATTTCCATAATTGAATGTCATGGGAAGTCTTGAAATTATTTCATTATATAACCAATTCCTATAAATGTTTACTTGCACACTGTAGAAAAGTTGTTACATTTGTAAACACTTGACAGACTTTAAAGGCAAAAAGTATTTTCATTATCATTCTTTTGTTTTTTCTTTCCTGATACAGGGTCTACATAGTTCAGATTGGCTTCGAACTCATTATCTTCCTGTCTCAGCCTCTCAAGTGCTGGGACTACAGCATCACTACACCAAGCTGCTTTAGGGGTTTAATGAGATCAAAGAGAAAACCAAATGAAGAAGAAATTGTAATGTTGTATTCAACATGCTAGGCCACCCTAAGGAGCCTCAAGTACATTTTCATCTTTAAATATAGCCCCTGTAATTCACCAGCAGTAACCCACTGTCCATTTTGTCATTATTACCAGTCTTGTAAATAAATTTAAGTTAAGACTTGAGGAGTTTTATTTTATTTATTTTTGGTTTTTCCAGACAAGGTTTCTTTGTGTAGCTCTGGAGTCTGTCCTGGAGCTTACTCTGTAGACCAGGCTGGCCTCGAACTCAGAGAGATCTGGCTGCCTCTCCTGGGATTAAAAGCGTGGGGCACCATCACCCAGCTAACTGGAGGAGTTTTAAAAGGAATCCATAGTAAAGTCCATTATTATGTCCATTAATATTCGTCTTCCTGGGATTCTTTTTTCCTGGCCATATAGAGACAAATCTGTCTCAACAGTTTTAAATTTTTGTTTTGTGAGCCATTATCTCAAGTTCATTAGTACTTCAGAAAATACTGATCTACATTAAGTGTAACCATGACCTATTTTCTTTTAAAATTAAAAATAAGAGGCCACTGGGGGGGAAAAAAACAAAAAAAACAAACCTACAATGACTTTGAATTACCCTATGCCAATTTCCTAGACCAAATCTTTAAAGACCAAATCTGCAGAGATGATGATGATCACGTAACTGCCTCCATAATCTAAAGAAAGAAAACTTCTTACTCCAGGATCCTAACTCAATTTTCAGATGAAAGTGAAAGGCTGGCTATGTTTGTTTTGAGACAGAGTAGAGCAACTCTCCTGCTCTCTCTCACCCATCTACTTTGGAATTTCAAGACCAAGCTACCATGCCCTGTTGGGAGACCTACAAGAAAAGTGGAAAACAATGTTACGACCAGTTAAAGCTCTTCTGCATTTAGACAACTCAAGTTCATCTTTCTACCCCATACCATGCATTCAGTTGTTATGGGTCACTAAGTCAGACTCGAAAATCCTTGGAAAGGCTTTCCAGCTCAATTCATAAACCAATCAAGGGACCCACAATGACACCTATGTGGAGTTCTTCCTATCTGCGAAAAGGGAACTCCTAAATGCTGGCTCATGGCTTTCTTGTAGGAAAGAGGCAAGTTTTCACATGACCAAACAAAAAATGGCAATGCTGCTGATCTTAATTTTGCAATCTACTCCAAAATTTGAATCTGAAAATATAACACTTTGAGACTTTAAACAATGCACTCATACCAAATTCATTAACACTTTAGATCTCTTCTCTTTTGTCTGCTTTTTATTTTTAAGACAGGGTCTCACTATGTAGCTTTGGCTGTCCTAGAACTCACTATGTAGAGCAGGCCTATGCTCAAACTCAGAGATCCTCCTGCTTTACTTTTAAGCATGTGCTACCACACCTGGCTTTTTAGATCCCATTCTAAACTTTGGTTTTCCAGTGTATTACACTTTTTCTTTTTTTAAAAGTAGAAATAGCCGAGGAGATAGGTCATTGGTCATTTACCTACTTCAGCGCAAACCCTGGTTCACTCTCCAGCAAAAGATAAACAGTGGACTACACAAATGAACTAGTCACAACTTCAAATTTAAAAACATTTTGAAGACAAAACTATAAAATAAAGCACTCCAAGTTTTTATAACCACTCAAAACCATTGTTATAATGTCTTATGCCTTTATACAGTATACTTGTAAATTGCTTTTCTAGTGGATAGGAAACGTGGATTATTCACATATTGATTCAGTCACACATAACTATATTTTTGACTAGCCTGGCAAAAATAAGTTACTCAAAATTCTTACCAATGGAAGCTGTATCATGAGTTACTAGAGAACAGGTCTAATATATAAACACAATGGTGAGCCATCTTTTTCCTACATCGGGAATGTAAACAGAAGTTCACCACAGTTGTCTGTGAAGAGTTATTTATTAATTGTTCCACAATAGTACTAAAGTTCATAACAAACCAAAGTGCCACAACCAGTCTGAACTGAAAGAATGGCAAAATAAGAACAGATTGCCAAAGATTGCTCCTTCAAAGCTTGTTCCTCTTGACTTCTAAGCTATCCCTTATACTCAACCCCTACTCATTCTTCCTTTATTCTCTATAAATACAGAGAAAACACAAATCTTCCCCTTGGGAGTGTAAGGTCTAAATCATCAACTTTCCCCTCAGCTACTTATTTACACTTCCCAAGAATGGCCTATTTCAAAATATAGCATGCTTTTCACGTCTTATCTTGCACATTTCAGCCCAGCTAGTCACATGTGGGCTATGGTGAGTATAATCTGACTCCTGTTACATAAAACGGTATGGGCTGGTTGTGTTTGCTTGCACATCTGCCAGTATCTGCCAGAATCTGCTTCTGTACAACTAAAGAACTTCCAGAATTGGCCAATGATTATACTGCTAACATTTCTGTTGATGAAAACACTGTCAAGCCTAAGCACCTGCAAGGTGAGATGAGAAGGTATGCAAAGGACCCCCAAGTTCTACACAACTTACTGCTTGACTGGTGTATCACCCAACCTCAAGGCTTTCTATAACCTAAACGTCTCCCACAGTGAGGAAATAAGCTGCAGATGAAGAAATTTATCACTGGATACATTTCAGGTATTAATTTTTTATTTGTACAATAAAATTTCAGAATATAGGCATCTTCTAAGGAAGGGATTCTTAATAGGTGTCCGTACATGAGATATATGCTTGTTGACTGACTTGTAAATCACCATGTGCAGATGTATTTCCACTAATGTGCACTTAGGGAGGCAGTGACCCTACCAAGTGCCCCGTCTGTGAACCCCAAACTGCTAGGTAGTATTTCACTGCATAAGCTGTAACATTAAGAACTTAGAACCCTTCCAGGCCAGCCTGGTCTAGAGTTCCAACAGAGAAACAGTTTCAAAAAACAAAACAACAAAAAACAATTTAGAACCTACATAAGTTAGTCACATTCAAATATATATTTAAGTAAAACAAAAAGCAAAGCAGAATTTTAAAAGTGTATGTCCTCATAAAGGTAATGCCCTCATTAAAACTAAGTGTCAAATTCTTTCTTTTTTTTTTTAAGTCAAGGGTTAAGACAACAGAATCCCAAGGCACTACCTTCAATGCTGCTCGTTCTAAGGAATAAATTAAGGACATAAAAAATAACAACATAAAAACCCACCAGGAACTCTAGCATCTCAGAGGGTACAAGCAGATTAATCAACTGCCCAGATCCCTCTCTCCATGACACTGTGGACACTACCTTCAGCAGCTGGGGACCCATCGCGGCACTGGCAGTCCTGCCCTGTGTCGTGAGAACTACATCCTATCATTCTGTATCTACTGAGAACATGAGACCACTAAACTCAGAAAATGATAGCCTTTAGAAGGTTTTACTCTAAAAATAGTTGGTAGTTGAAATTTTTCCCCCTTCTCTCTTCAGGGAAGTTCGGCTCAACAAGAACCTATGAATTTAGAGGCTAAGGGTTATATATGAGGTTAGCTGCTCAGACTGTCACCCAGCCAGGCTGAAAGGTCACTAAAGTTAATTATAAAATGCTGATTATCAGGGATGAAAACCATATTAAAATGGACAAGAACTTCTGCCTAATTAGTGCAATACATGAAATCTGAGGTAGATGTTTGTATCATGTTTGCAATACTTAAAAAGTTAAGCACATTATTCTGTTCTCATAAAATTACCTCACAAACTACTGCTCAATAATTGCTGAAAGATAGTTACCACTGTCTGTGTATTTCAACAGAAACCCACAGCATTGCCCTCTACCTCACACCTAATGCCTTCTTTTCAAGACAGGGCCTCATGTAGCCTAGGCAGGCCTCAAACCTATGTAGCCAGAGATGACCCTTAACTTATCTGCCTCCATCTCCCTAGTACTTGCTTATTTGGTTAGAGATAAAACAGGCTGGGCAAGAACTCTATCAACTATATTCCCAGCCCACACATAGTCTAATGTCTTTAAAAGGTTTTTAATTAAAATGATCAAATTTATCATACGTTTGATGACATCATTTGATATGATATATAGAATCAATATATACATTCCATAAAAGGAAAACAGAAGGCAAGCAAGTGGGTTTTGAAATTCTTATCTGTTTTGAGCTAATCTGGGGAAAACAAGCTGTGCAGGGAATCGGGTAACTGGAGTCACCTAAGATTGAGTGAGGTTTCTGCTTAGCACTCAACTCCAAGAGACAACCAAGTGTGGAGTAACTATGGCAGAACAAGCTATCCTACCTTCTAATGGCACAGGCCATGCTTACCTTAACTATCAATTCTGTATCATTACACATGCACACAGCCTCTAAGAGCATTCTACCTTCGGTGTTTTCACTCTTAGTTATCAATATCCATACCACTAAACCTCACACAAGTTTTCTGATGTGCAACTTTTTCTTTTAGATAAGGTCCTAGTGTGGCCCTGGCTGGGCTGAAACTCAGTCTGTAGATCAGGCTGGCCTTGAACTCAAGAGATTCACCTGCCTCTGCCTCCCGAGTGCTGGGACAAAGGGCATGGCCACCAGGTTCAGCTTCTTTTATCATTTAAAGTTAGTATTTACTTCAAATACCTTTACTGCATCTTCTATATTACAATTTCATCTTTTCCTTCTATATCTACGCCCTCAATTTCTTAACACGTTAACTGCAATTTCATTCTTTTTCTTACTAAAAATGCTCAAGACCATTTTAATCCATCATTCTGTAATTTTATTATAACCCTTTGAGGCAAAAGGATATATAACACCTTGAGCCAAAATACTGCGATATGATTTTAAATAGAGCCTCTCTATTTAAATAAATACTCTCCCTAGAATAATATTTAGGATGGTTAACCTAGTTTCAATATAGTATAATTTACATATTAGATTTCTATTCTTTATATTATTGTGCACCTCACACAAAATATTCAATGCATTTTCATATAAACCTAGAAAGACAAAGTACATTAAAAATACAATAAAAAATGCAAGCTCCTAAATTACAATTTATACCATTAATGTGACTATTTTATGAAATGTAATCCACAGAAAACTGAAAAATATGACTAAGTGATATCTCCTTTCTTCAATTTTTGTGATTAACAGGACTTTTATTGGTAGTAAACTAGAGCAAACAATCAGAATAATACATATGTAGTATTCAGTACACACAATAAAAGTTAAAGAAATTCAAAACCTGTATAAAACAAAAGAGAGAGAGAGAGAGAAATCATACAGCTTAAGAGATACAGGGGTAAAGGTCCTCTCCATCCTTTGATCACACTTGTCTCTGTACCCAACAGAACTTACTGCACTTAGTAAGACATACAGACATTTTAGTACTGAGTGTAGTAAAAGAATTAAACACATTTTCTAAGAATCTTTCAATGACAAGTTGGTACCCTTTAGCTAACTAAAGCTAAAGGAAGGTGGGAAAAGGGAATTAACTAGTATTTTGTAACCATTTTTTAATAATTTCTTATTTTCAAAACACTGCTTTTATAACAGAAGTGTTTTACACTTGCACAATATTAATTACTTTATTATACATGGGAGCCTGTGGTAGGCTGATTACACAATAAGACTGCAAACAACCAGTGGTACTTTTCTGACGTCAGAAGAGTTCATAAGACTGAAACATCACCAAAAGTACATAAAAAACTCATCAGCATAAACATCAAAGTACATTAAAAATATAATCAGGAAAAAAAATACAATTGCTAAAAAGTGGTTTAGAGCAGAGCCACTGCCTATCAGCAGCTTCAAATGGCAATTAGCGTTCATAGCAAGTTCTGATGACAAGATCCCTGTACAATACTGACTAATACACCCCTTCAAAATGTACACTAAAGGCTGCAATTTCACCAAGAGTTCTGATGGCATTAGAAAATACACTCTTATCTGTTACACAAGCTATGCTACCAGGTGGAATTACAACCCTTTATATCTATAGCTTGTACATGGACATCTGTATTGGGTTTGTTTAATTAAAAAAAAAAAAAAAAAAAAAAGGTGATGTCAGGGATGTTTACCCTATTGTTTAGTATTTAGATGCCATAAGACATATAAAATGCATAATCAATTATCTACTAGATGATAAATCACTCTAAAATTGAAACCATCACGACAGGGAGGAGGAACAAGAAGGCCTAGAACTTTAAGAGGAAGTTAAGAACAAGTACCAAAAAACCAGAAGTGAAGATGGTAAGTAATAGCACAAGTGAGAAAATGTTTTAGGCCATGTATAATGAATAATGCATACCCCAAATTTCAATGTATTATGCAAATCCAACTTACTTTCTAATACTGAAACCAACCAACCACTTGGGTTTTAACACTGTACTAGACATTAACAGAATCACTTAATGGAATTACAGCCTTGTTACAGTTGGATAAAGAGGGTGCTTTTTTTTTTTTCCTCTTTCTTTTATTAAAGCTATCATTCCAGGCTTTGATCAAAGATCCAAGAATATTTGTTCTACCAAGCTGGAATGAATGTGGGTTTGGAAGTTTGGAGTATATTTAAAAGCTGCAACAAAATATAGGTAGCCAACAATCTCAGAATTTTGGATCAGCCCAGACAGAGATAGCATTTGAAATGTTTTCGATCCCTTACTTAAATGATGAAATGTATATTCTATCAGCCCAGAAAGAGCAATCTGAAATGTTTAAGATCCCTTAACTTAAACAATGAAATGTGTATCATACTATCTGTAAATTGGATATTCCATTACGGTGATAACGTACAGAATTCCCATGCGTTATTACACTTTCCTGAGAGTAAAGCAATTAGAATAACCTTAATCCTATCAACAAAGTTTTTTTTCTTTTTTCTTTTCTTTTCTTTTTTTTTTTTCTGTAGTTTTTGTTTTTTTGTTTTTTTTGCATTTAAAACTTTTGGGCTATTCCCTGACAATCTATACAAGTAAATTTGATTGCTAAACATTGTCACTTTGAATGTCAAACTATTTTTAATCTATTGATTTTGATTAAAAATCATAATACAAACAGCTAAAATCACACTAACAAAATAAACTAAATATGAAAAGTTGCATTGAAAGGGCATTACATTATTCTTAATAGGATCGTGTAGAAACATTCCAATGGCAGTGTTCTCAAAATAAAACAAAATTACATTAGAAGACTCCCAGCCTGGTCACTCTTGAGACCTTACCTGTAACTCTGGCTGGTGGGTGTCTTTACTCTTGTACTACATGGCTCACTTACATCAGACATCATATTTGTATACCCTGAGAAATCTGACACTGAAGTCCTTACTCTATGGTCCACTTCTCCATTAGAGTTAGAGATAAAGGTCATTGGCACCCTGCTGCCCGACTTAAACTGAGAACCAAATGCTTGTGCAAAGTTCTCAATCTGGTACGTTGTTCTAGGCTCTATGTCTTTCTGAGGATCGATCTGGCTAGCTAACTCCTGAGATGGAATCTGAAAGCTTGTTGAGGACTCTAAGTTTTTCTGTTGTTCCTTCTGGCTAGTCAATTTCTGAGATGTGGACTGGAAGGCTGATGATGTCTCTAAGTTCTTCTGAGAATCTATCAGATCATCCAGCTCCTGGGAAGGTGTCAACTGCTGATGTGTAGCATCCAAAGCAGATAAATAAAGACCTGGTTGAGATCCAAACAACATCCCAAAAGGAGGCTTTGGCAATGAAGATGGCAACACTGAGGTAACAGATTGGCCAAACCCACACTCCAAAGGAGATGTAGTGTATATCTGTTTTTCTGGAAACAGTGTGTGGTTGTGGAGAGGTGAAGACAGACTGACAAACTGGAAACCGTGTCCAAGAGTGAAGCCTGCGTTAGTCGATTTTTCAAAAGCCTGCTGGAGGTATTTGGAGTATTCTTGTAACATGCTTGTTTTATCATTTGAAGGTGTTTGGGTGCCTGGGCTCAAATTTTCTTCTTGAACCAATTCTGAGTGTTCTGAGGTGTGTAAATCCACTCGTGGTTCTGTTAAATTGAAAGGGTCCTCCTTCTGCGTTTCTGATTTGCCGGAGTACTGATCCAAAATACTTTGTAAAACCTCATCAGGAATTCCAGACTTGTCGTGACAAGACTTGATTTCAGCATTTAGAGCTGAGGAGTCAATAAGTGACAAGGGTGCCTCACTGTCCAGAACACTGACACCTGCAGACTGAATGACCGACTGTTGGGAGACCATGTGGCCCACGTTGATAGAAAAGGCACTGTTGCTGCTGGCAGTTGGTAGGTATCTTCTCTTCTTCGAAAACTGCATGGCATCGTCGTAATTACTACTTATCTGACCTTGTTTACCACTGGTACTCTGGAGGAGACCAATGGTCTCGACACTGTTATTCGACACTATGCCAAGTGAGCCACCTGGTTTACCAGACAAGGATTTCTGTCCAACGACATCTGGTAATGGTGACACAAAATTAAGGTAGCTTTTATCTGTACTCTTTCTGCTTCCTTTCTTAAAGATCAATTTTGGCACCCTTTTCTGCAGTTCATCTATCCCAGTGCCAATTATGCCTCCACTGGTAGACACAGTAGGCATTTCTACTGAGTAACTCTGCATGTTTATATTGTTTGACATTTGTGATTCATTTGCTTTGCCAGTCTTGTGTTCCTTATTTTCAATAGCTATGCTTTTGGACTTGGATTTTCTCCTTGAAGAACTTGTATTTCCCTGAGACAACACAGCCAGATTACCCATATTATTATGGTTCGATGACCCAGGATCTGCACTAGCGGCTCCTTTTGCTATGGCTTCACCACATGTGCGCCTGTGCTTCAACAATCTGTCAGTCCTTGAAAAATACTGTTGGCAAGTGTCACACTTATATGGCTTTTCTCCACTATGTGTCCTCTTGTGTCTCTCCATATGGTACTTCTGAATAAACTTCATGCTGCACTGATCACATCCAAAGGGTTTCTCTCTACTGTGAATTTTCTCGTGTCTCTGCAGTAGGTATTTCTGAATGAAACCCATACTACACTGGCTGCACTGGAAAGGTCTTTCTCCCGTGTGGATGAGGACATGTCTCCGCAGGTGATAGGAGCTCCTAAAAGCAGCACTACAGTGATCACAGATATGAGGTTTCTGACTTGGGGAGAGGACGGCACCTTCTCCATCTCCAACCAAAGGTTTGGAAGATGCACTTGGCTTCCTCTTGGCTTTGATTCCCTGAGATTCTGGCTTTGGCCTCTTTGCCTTTTTGACGTTAGTGTCCTGCTTTGGCTCCTCGTTGCCATGGTCATCAGTCCTGCTGCTGCTGCTGCTGCTCAATAATACATCACGGTGGTGCTGGGCTGGTTGCTGCTGGACATGCTGGTGGAGAATACTGAGGTCTTGGATGACGCCGTGGCTCCCCCCTTCCCCGCCTCCTAGGCCTGGTGATCTCTCTTCGGCCCCAGCGAACAGCCCCCCATAGTGGTGGTGGTGATGGTGGTGGTGGGACTGCTGTTCCTCGGGATCCGCAGGTTTCTCCTGTTTGATGCTCACCAAGGACTGCAAGAATCCCCAGGAGGTCCTCTGCGAAGGGAAGGCCGCGGCTGACGCCGCCGGCTCCTTCTTGAAAGTCATGTCCGGGGCTGGCGGAGGGGGGGGCTCTGCGGCCGGGGCTGCGGAGGTAGAGGAGGATAACACGCACTGCGGGGGAGGGGCGGCCGTCCCCGCCGGCCGGGTGAAGCTGGTGACCGGGGGGAGCCGGTGGTTGAACATAACCATACCCTGGGGAAAGGTGTGCTCCATCTCTGCTCTCCTGCCGCTGCCGCCGCCGCCGCCGCCGCCGCCGCCGGAGCTGCCGCCGGAGCCGCTACCACCGCTACTGCCGGGACCGCCGCCGCCGCTGAGGAACCCGCTGCCGATTTTCATACCCCGGAGGAGGCCTGGCTGCGGAGAGGAGAGAGAGGAGGGAAGAGGGAGAACGGCGGTAGGGCCGGGCCCCGGGCCGGGACCACCGCAGCGTTTGGGACCCGCCGCGCCGCCGCCCAGCCCGCACCGCGCCCGGCGCCCGTCCGCAGCCCCGCCGCCTCCGGCCTGGCACGCTCGGCCCCGCGGCCTTCCTGGCCGCCCCCGCGCCCGCCCCGGCCCGCCGGCCACACTTACGGGTTCCGCCGCCGCCGCAGCCGCCGTCGCCTCCAGTTAATAAAAATAACGCCGTCCTCTCCACAATGGAATTAAAAGCCTCCCCGCTTCTGCGCAGCCGCGGCGCGGTGTCTGCCGGGAACTCCTCGACCGGACCAGAGGGGAGCTCTAGGGGCTCAGTGCGCCTGCGCCGCAGTTTCCGCCTGGCCGGCCTGTCAATCAAGGGGGCGGTTGGGCGGAGCTGCTGGGGGCTGGGCAGGAGGGGCGGGGACTTAGAGCCCGACCGCGGAGGGGCTTCCGCAGCCAGGGGACCTGATTGGTGGCTGCGTCGAGGGGCAGAAAGTGGCTGAGGGTTTCTGGGGAAAAGATGCTCAGGAGGTGGAACCCCGGGGGGCGGGAAGTCGGGGGACGCCGGGAGAGCGTGTTGCAGCGTGGCGTGGGAGCCGGGGAGAAGGTGGAGAAACTGAGGACTGGACTTTGGCATTTTCTTCACGTTAGGGTTTGCAGTCTAGGTACTGAATCAAAATCACACCCAGAAAAGGATTCCTTGAGCACTTGTGATTCTGTCTGAAAGCGTTGATTACAGATACCTGTTACCCTTCCTTTCAGATGGGGACAGTAATAACGCATCTTTACATTTCCTGGAGGAGCCTTTGAGACCGCCATCGAGGCACCGTTGCAAAAAGTTGTCTCACTGCCAACCTACCTGAAGGCTACTGCAGAGGGAAACCACGTGTAATCCCAGGTGCAGCCGTCCTGTAAAACACGCCCACATAGAGTTCATCATCAGATGGTATTTAAATGCCACAAACCTTCTCAGTTGTCTGAGTTTGCTTGTCACGTTGGTTGCTCTAGCCTCATCTGTAAAATATTGGCCATCGTTATTTTCTAAGATCTCTGCTAGGACACATACCCCACCCTCCCGACCATTTCATTACAGAAGGCCTAGAAACTCATGTAAAATTGCCCATTATTCAGTTGGGGGAAATCAAGTAAAATCTTAAAGTTCTACCAACAAGCCGGGCAGTGGTGGCTCACATCTTTAATGTGCTGGGAGGCAGAGGCAGGCAGATTTCTGCCAGGCCAGCCTGGTCTACAAAGCCAGTTCCAGGACAGCCGGAGCCGTTACACAGAGAAACCCTGTCTCAGGGGAAAACAACAACAACAACAACAACAAAATTCTACCAACGAAACCAACAAATAAGTATCTACTTAGTGCCCAATAATGTATAAAAGGCGCTCACTTTCACAGTGAGCATGCAAAAATCTAAACCAGCAACTCTCCTAGGAGGATTTATACATCACTGACATTTTTAATGAAACAGCTTGGGCAGTAGTTGTTTACATGGTATGTTTTCTTAAAGAAATTGCAGCCCATTTTCTCATAGTGTTTCACTAAGTGACTTCTTGTAATTAAAGAACTTCCCTGACAAATTTCACAATTAAAACCATAAAAATTATTATTTACTTCCACAGGCCTCTCTGAGTCTGCCTGGAAAAGTTAAAAACAAAACAAAACTGTATTTTATGAGTAGTTTGATGTGGCATTGTACCTTTCTAACCCATGCAACTACATTCAAGTATTTCCTGCAGCTGTCAAGTATAGCCAAGTGCTAAACACTGAAAATTCAAAAACTTGAGGCAGTAATAAAATACTAGTCAGTGCCAGTGAGAAATGAGGCTGTCCCTTTATTGGGGGTGTCAGTGTTTAATAGTAAGCTGGGATGCATATAAGCTAGTCCAAGCATGAAGGGCAGTAGGACACTGATATGAAAAGCCAACTTTGTCCCTCAGTTATCAAGATAAGAAACTGTCATTTCTCTCATTCAGTCTGTCAGCCTTGAGCTACTCCGAGCAGACTTACCTCTGTGTTGTACACCCCATATATCAAGAAGATGAAGAGACCCTGTGAAATAAAATGGAGGGGAAAGCTGTTAACGCTAATCATTCCAGCAGTGGAAATACCTGAAATAAACTTTCCTGGGAACAGACAAAAGAAGACACACTTCATCAAGGTCGATTTATTTTCCCGTTTTTCACCATTAGAAGCTGTACCTTGAGCATTTATATGACAACACACCAGCACATCACTTACACTGGTTATACTCTTCAGTTCTTTAGCGAGAGAAAATAAAAATAGCATCCAACTACATAGAATTGTAATTGGGAAAAATCAGTGTATCAGTTTCCGGAAGGCAGCCGGGAATGAAAAAGATGAAAGTCGGGATATCATCAAAGTAATATTAGGAACAGCACGAGACGTTAATATTTCTAAGCACTGCTTTAGGCTGCAGCAACTTCAGTATATTTGTTAAAACCTTTGATGCTACAAAATTGGGAAATAATTGGAAGATTCAACACTAGGGGTTAGGGATGTAGTTCCGTGGTACTGTGATTAAGACTATGGGCTTGAACCCCAGTACCAGGAAAAACAGCCTCCTTTTAACCCCCAAAAGTAAAGAGATAAATAGATGATAGGGGACTTCAGATGTAGCTCAGCAGTTAACTGTTGCTCTTGCAGAGGATCCGGGTTCAGTTCCTAGGGGATCCTGCAGACATGTGCAAGGTGCACAAGCATGGATGCAAGCAAAAATTCATACACATAAAGTAAATAAGTCTTCAAAAGAAGACAATCAATATGCATTGTCTGTTCACTTCAAACAGAGTCTCACTATATAGTCAAGGCTGGTCTTCAGCGCCTAGTCTTCCTGCGTCTGCCTCCCAAGCACTGAAATCAGAGGCTTAAGTCACCGCAACCGGAAGTATGAATACTTTTAAAAATGACACTTAATTTTTAAAAAGATTTGTTTGAGACAAGATCTCTCTATGTAGACCAGGTTGTCCTAGAACTCACAGAGATCCACCTACCTCTGCCTCTCAAGTGTCTCCCAGTGCTCTTAACTGATGAGCTGTCTTCCCTGCTCCTGAAATTAAGACTTAAAAGGGCTGGAGATGTTGCTCATGCTAGAGTGCTTACTTAGCATGTACAAGGCTCTGGGTTTGATTCTCTGGTCTGCCAAAAAGTGGGGGGAAGCTTTTGTTTGTACCTCTGCCAGTGGGTTTAAGATATCAGTTCCAGTTAAGATAAAACCTTACATTATTAGATTTCATGCTACAATCTAATCATGTTCTATATGTGCTTACTAGCCTTTAGCTTAGAAATGTTTAATTAATTTTAAAATACAAATTAGGTGGGCTTGGTGGTGCAGGCCTGAAATCCCAGCTACCCTGGAGGTTGAGGCAGGAGAATCAAAAGTCCAACTGGCTAATTTAAGGAAATCCTACTTCAGAATGAAAATAAATAAATGCAGAAAGGACCGGGGATACAGGGTGGTGGTAGAGCCCTTTTGTAGCATGTGTGAAGAAGCCCTTAGGTTTAATCCTCAGCACCTGTCAAAATAAGAAAAATTGTAAAGTACAAATTAAACCTCACTCTTAAAGACCAGATTGGCCTCGAACTCACAGAGATCCACCTCTGCCTTCTGAATGCTAGGATTAAAGGCATGCTCTACCACCGCCTATTTAAAAGTCACTCTTGAACCTAAACTCTTGGGCCAAGAGGTGTGGTGTACTCCTGTAATCATGGCACTGGAGACACAGAGGCGGGCAGATCTCTGTGAGTTCAAAGCTAGGCTCCATAGTGAATCCAAGGCCTGTCAACACTATACAGTGACACTGTCTCCAGACAAACAAAACCAAACCTACACATCTTCATATATAGAAGTTAATAAAACTGACCTGCCAGGCCAGCAAGACGGTTCCACAGATAAAGACGCTAGCTAGCAATGCCTCTTCCACTGCTAATTCCCTTTCCAATCTCGTTTTTTGTTTTGTTTTTTCCACTGTGTATATATGTGTGCCACAGTAACTTGTGGTAGCTGTGGCGAGTTCTCCCCTGGCTCCACAGGGATTTCATGAGTCAGACTCAGGTCGTCAGGCTGAAGACCAAACATCTTTACCCACTGAGTCAGGTCACTAGGCCCAAGTCACTCAAATTTTATTGATGAAGTAAGAATATTGTACTTTGTGCAATAAATGAATTCCACGATCAAATCATGCTTCCTGAATATTACATAATTCAAGTTATGACATCTATATTAGGAACCCAACTGTTTATATAAAATCTAGAGTTTGAAAATCAAATAACTCTTCTGTGACCATTCATAATAATTTTGTAAGGTCAGTTTTCTCTAAAGGAAAGGTTAAGAGGAAATTCATGTTTTCCCTCATGTTCTGGTAAACGGGGCAGAATATGGAGGGTGATCCATAGTTCCCCACTAGGCATCTGTCTCTGTTACCTGTTTTAAATCGTGGAGTAGTTAACACTCTCCTTTTTGAAAACAGGGTCTAGACTGGAAGTTGGTTTTGGACACAGGCAGTTCCAATCTCCATGTTTCCTCTTTCTCTGGGTTTACTCCTCCATTCAACAGACTTTGCCCATGCGAGACAGACCCCAGCTGTGGCTTCCACAGACCACGCAGAAGTCTGAACCCCAAGACTCATTGTCTGTAGGTCCGGCACAGGGTGGAATGTTCCCTATAGCATCACCAGCTACTGGAGTTCTGATCACGTATTGCCATCGAACTCTGCAGATTTCACACACCCCTTCTCCATGCATAGACTCAAACAGAGACATTTGGACATCAGCATCTGGAGTCACAGTGATTTGTTGCATTTCCAGCCGGCAGAGAAAAATACCTTTAAGAACAGCTGCCAGTCCTTACGCGGCACTGAGATTTCTGGAACTTCCACACCAATTTTCTGTCTACTGCACGGTGCCACATTTCCAGGATGAAAGAGCCCTCACACCTGAAGAGTGCTTCCGGCCGGGAAATCCACAGGCATGTCCATCCCGCGTCTAGATGATGCGCCAAGATGTAAATAGCTTACCTAAGTGCGTTAACCTACAGATACCCTAGTTTCCTCAGCCTTTTGGTGACAGAATTGACAGGAAGCACCCAGAGCGCAGCCAGATTCCTGCGAGCAGGTGTGTACTTTGTGGGTAGGAGCCAGCACTGGGAAAAGAACACGGGGTGTCACATCTGATGCCGTACAGGCGCTAAATATAGCAATGGAAGGGAAAGGGGGAAAGCACACACTCTCTCTCTCACTTATCGGTGACACGTTGAAAAGCAAGGCAGCTTTGGTGCGTGTTTTCACGGTTGTAGAAGTCCAGTGAGCCACAGATGTAACAGAGGCAGCTGCGGATACGAGTCTGGTGTTTTATTTTATTTTTTTCTTGATTACTCTGGGCTTCTGCGGTCCATCTCAGGACGATTTCAAAGCCAGTATCTTTGACACATAACACGTTCTTTCTTGGCGATACAAACAGCAGGGCGGTGGCACTCAGCACAGCGTGTACTCAGGAAAGAGTAACATAAATAATGCTAATGTATGGATAGCATTCTCCTTGTGCTTTGATTTACATAATTCCGTTTGTTCCGCACGTGGACACTGCAAAGGAGGAGGCTTTGAGGCTTGCTCCAGGTGTCACACTACAGACAGGTTGGCCAAGCCTTTGCCTCCTTATATATATAATACTCTTCCTGGGTCTTGAATAGACCCATCCAGGGTTTTAAGTCACCAGCTTCAAAGTAATGCAACTGGTGAGGCGCTTAAAATTTAGGTTTGTGGCGTCGGGGGTTTAGCTGACTCAGAGCGGTGCTAGCTGAGCATGGACAAAGCCTGGATTTGACCTCCAGCACCTCATAAAACCACTGGTGAGGGATGTAATATTGGCACTCATGGAGGCAAGAGGACCAGAAGCTAAGGCTATCCTTAGCAACACGGCATCTTTGAGGACAGCCTTGGCATCATGAGACTCTGTCTCAAAATAAAATAAGTATTATAAAACATAAATAAATATCAGGCTTACTAAAAGCATATTATAGCTGGATGTGTTAGCTCATGTCTGTAATCCCAGCATTCAGAGGAGGCTGGAACTTCCCAAATTGAGTATAGCCTTGGCTACATAAGAAAGTGTAGGCCAGCAAGACCCTGGTTCTAAAATATGTTTTGTTTTGTTTTTAAATTAGAGAAAATTGCAGGTTTTTTTCCCCCTGGCCCTCAAACATGCTAGGCAAGTTCTGTCCACTGCGTTAGTCCAACTCTTGGCCTGTTGCAATAGGGTCTTACTATGTAGCCCAGGCTAGCCTGGAACTCGCAGTTGTCCTGCCTCTTGCCTCTGCTTGCTGAGTACAAGGCTCAGGCCCCTACCACACCCAGCTCGGCTTCGGATTTTGGAGACAGACTTTCCCTGCTGCAGCTGAGTCTTAACCCTCGCTGGCTTTGAACTTCCGGTTCTCCTTTGTTACCCTCCTGTACCACATGCTCAGGCACTTCCAAGTTTGGGTAGCTCACAGGGTCAGGGGTCCAGTGTCCATTAATAGTGCTTCAAATACCCCGGCTTGCCTTCCAACCTAGCAAGCAAAATAACAAACATGCTTTGTAAGAATGACTCTGAAGCTATGGGCCAGGTTCTGCCTCCTGTTCCTTGCTAATGAATTCACTCATTCAGTGATACAGACCTTCCCTTCCAGTTGCTAGGAAACACTTTCCCATCAAAGACTGCTAGGTACCCACACAGTCAGATATTATCATAGTTTTCTGAAAATTTTTAGTTGTTTTGTTGTTGTTGTTGTTGGGGTGTGTGTGTGTGTGTGTGTGTGTGTTTGTCTGTATGTGAGGATCAGCTTGATCTTACGATCCTTCTTCCTGCCTCAAGAACTGGGATTACATGGATGTTCTACCACACCCAGCATCGTTTGCTGAATTTCTTTGACATTGTGGTATCTCTTTATTCTTTATATCTTTTAAACAAATCATGCTCCAACCTACTTTCTATAAGTAGTTCCTGTTGGGAGCACATCTCGTGGGAACAAAACCATCATTGCACAAATCTGTACATTTCAAGCTGTCCCTTGAAGCTCTGGGCACAGAGGCAGAATACTAGGCATTTAAATGCCCCCCCAAAAAGGGATGGCCGAATAAATTGTGCTATCTTCACCCCTGGGAACATTAGACAGCTAGAACAATGGATTCAGGCTGTGTTTATTAACTACATGTTATATGTTCTCATGTAGTTATTTTGTGTGTGTGTGGCAGGGGTGGGGGGTGGGGGGTGGCAGAGTACACATGTGAAGGTCAATTTCTGGGAGTCTCTTCTCTCCTTCTATGTGGATCCAGGGATTAAGCTCATATTTTCAGGCTTCTATTAGCTAAGCCATCTTGGGGCCCTTTGTGCTCATCTTTATAAAACAAAACACTTCCTTTCCTCACTCCACATCTCAGGGGGTAAACAGGGGGAAGGGTACACAAAGATGCTCACCAGAGGGCCACTGGCTTCCTAGTGGGGAGCCTGAGAAGGGAGGAGGCAAGCCAGAAACAAGCATGCCAGGACAACTGGAAAACACACCACTGTTAACAATCTAAGGCAGGCCAAAGTGAATCTCATGCTTTGTATCTTGCTACTGTAAATCCAGAAGATAGGATCTAATCTTGTTATCTTCTAGTAGCCATGGGGCACTGGTCCCACGATCCCCCACCCCTACACTTAAAGGAGCTCCCTGCAGAATGCAATACTAAGACAGGGGACCTGACCACCCAGAGAGCCAAGGGACTCCACGAGGTGGGGCATACAGTATGGAAATGCTGGATCAAGGAAGAATTCACATCTAAGGCAGAATAGCTCAAGACATTTCTTCACACTGGGACTGGAGAGGTGACTCAGCAGTTAAGAACACTGGCTGCTCTTCCATGCTCTTCCAGAGGGGATCATGGTTCGACTCCCAGCATCTACATGGCAGCTTACAACCCTCTGTCATTTCAGTTCCAGTGGATCTGACACCCTCTCTGGGTTCTGGGAGCGCTAGGCACACATGTGGTATACAGACACACATGCAGGCAAAACACCCATACACATAAAAGACCAATTTTTTTTTTTTTTTTTTTTTTTTTTGAGACAGGGTTTCTCTATGTAGCTTTGGAGCCTGTCCTGGATCTCACTGTGTAGACCAGGCTGGACTCGAACTCACAGAGATCCACTTGCCTTTGCCTCCTGAGTGCCGGGATTAAAGGCATGCGCCACCACCACCTGGCCTAAAAAACCAATTTTTTAAAAGGAGATTTCACCATAGAATAGCACACTTTGAAATTTGTGAATTCTATATTTCTGGAATTTTTCATTAATATCTTTGGACCAGGGTCAACCATGAGTAATTGAAACCAAACTGTGAAACTATGTTTAAACAGGCACCACATACATATAATAGACAGTTAAAAATAAAATCTGAAAGAGATCAGATGTCTGGAGAAAGACACTGAATATCAGGAATTTTATCATTATTTATGTATATCTCTATAAAATATACATACAACAAATCCATTAAAAATAAATCTAAATAGTTCCACTTGTTAAAACTCATTGTCATTACTATACAACATAGTAATCAAGAAAAAGCCCTTCTGTGTGCACGCATGCATGCATGCTTGCTTGAGCATGCGTGTGATTGACTTTGTAGCTCCCAAGCTGGCCTTAAGTACATGCCCCTGCCTCGGCCTCCTGAGTGCTGCGATCACAGGCTAGTTTTATGGAGTGCTGGAGATGAAGCCCAGAGCTTCAAGGAGATAGGCAAGCACTCTCCCAACTGATGGATGAAAAGAAACAGGGCTGGGGAGATGGCCCTAAAGGCAAGAGCATTGGCTCTGTGGCCAGGAAACCCGAGTTTTGGGTTCCTAGCACCTACACAAAAGCTGGGCGGGACGACCTGTGCCTGTAAACCCAGCAGAAGGCCTTGGAGACAGTGGAGACGGGTAAATCTTGAGAGTTCCCTGGCCAGGCAGCCTAGCCAAAAACGGCCATCTTCCAGTTCAGTAGGAAACCCTCTGTCAAGGAAACAAGGTTGAGAGTGATAGAGGAAGACCTTCAAATCGTCTTCCAGCTTCCACAGGTCCGTACACACACACACACACACACACACACACACACACACACACACACACACACACACAAGAAGTGCTTACAGGAGCTAGTCATACAGTGGTCCATACACATCAGCCTTTCCAGGGGGTTAAGAGTGGGTTGTGCAAAGGATGTTAAATCTAGTGAGTTTCTGCCTCCTTTGCGTTGAGCATTTGATAGAACTGTTTCTGAAAATCTGACAGTTGAAAGAGGAGGCAGTGTCATGAGAGAGGCACAGGGCCAGAACATTACAGAAAAAGAGTCTACGGGGGCACAGTGTGGACAGCACAGTATGGAGGCCGAGTGCACCTTCACCTGCCAAGAGCTCAGAACTGCCAGAGCTCAGAGTTTGAGAGAGAAGAGAAGGAGGAAAAACAGGAGAGAGAGAGAGAGAGAGAGAGAGAGAGAGAGAGAGAATCAGGAGGTCTCACATGTCAGGTAAGAAGTTCAGCTTTTCTTCTTTAAGAAGGGGGGGGTCACTAAAGAGTTTCAACTGAGAAAGTGATGTGTTCAGATTTAAAAGATAAATATTAGACTGGGGTGGAGCGTGGAGGGGTATGGTGATGCATGAACTTCACGAGTGCTGTCAGAACAAGCAGCAGACTCCCAGCAGTGGAGGTGTTCTGAGGTGGCCCAGGTTAGACACTGTTAGGGTGGTCCAGCTCTGAGAGAACCAGAACTCAGGACACGGTTGTGGGAGTTTGAGTGTTTAGGAAGTGCACACTGGGCACGGATGCTAATAGCATGGGGCGGGGGGGACCACTAGCACAGAGCCAAGGTACAGGTGACTCTGGGATTTCTGATTTCTGTGATGGGCTGGGTTGTGGCACTGTTTTCACAGAGAATTAAATAGAAAAGCATGCATGTGTTTTTGGAGGGTGTGCTGGCTAGTTTTTAAATGCCAACTTGACACAGCTGAAGTCATCTAAGAGGAGGGAAACTCAATTGGGAAAATGCTTCCATAAGACCGGGCTATAGGCAAGCCTGTGGGGTATTTTCTTGCTTAATGATTGATGTAGGAGGGCCCAGTGCATTGTGGGTGGGGCCATCTTGGGCTGGTGGTCCTGGTTGCTATAAGAAAGCAGGCTGAGCAAACCATGGAGAGCAAGCCAGTAAGCAGCACTTCTTACTGGCCTCTGCATGAGCTGCTGCCTCCGGTTCCTGCCCTGACTGCCTTTGATGGTGAACTGTGATATGGGAGTGTAAGCAAAATAAACACTTTCTTTCCAGAATGTCCCTTGGTCATGTGTTTTATCACAGCAATAGAAACATTTGGACAGAGCAGGTAAGAAGATTCCATTTGGAGTGTGAGTGTGATGTTGTGAGCCTTTGAGAGAATGTTGGGAAGGGATGTAGATGTGGGAAACCCCAAAGTACAAGAAGTTAAAGCTGGCAGCCACCAAGTGTGTGAAAGGAGGCAATAGCTTTGGAGAGTTCTACAAAGTATCAACCCTGGAGAGATGAGCAGAAAGGAAAGGGGAAAAAAAAAACTAGAGAAGAAGAGATTAGATAAATAAAATGAGATTTTTGCCTGCCATGACGGTACACACTCTTAATCCCAGCACTCAGGAAGCAGAAGCAGGTGGATCTCTGAGTTTCCAAGCCAGCCTGGTTTGCGTGTTAAGTTCTGGGTCAGTCAGAGCTATTTGGTGAGACTGTGCCTCAAAATTAATTAGTTAATTAACTAATAGTAAAGGTAAAAAGGTTATTTGGCTTTGCATGGAAACCGCTGAGAAAGTTCACCAGAGGGAAATGCTTAGAAGCAAACAGATGTTCAGGCCTTAGACTCCGAAACCGGACTGCCTGGGTGCCAGGACAAACTCTGGCGCTTACCTACGTGAGCTTGGGAAAGTTAGTTAATTCCATTGTTCCTGCATCTCATCGTCTATAAAGGTACACTATGGCTGTACCTGTTACTCAGAGCTGGTGTGGGAACTGAGTAAATTGCATTTGGGAAGCGCTTCCAACTTTTTAGCATTTGGGACAAGGTCATCGCTGTGTGAGTGACTGATAGATTCTCACAGTAGTCAAATACTAAAGGGCCTGAAAAGGCCACTGGATTCTGGACTTAGCAGTTCCTTCTATTTATACTTGAGTAGCTACTGTATGTCAGGGCACTAGAGATAGAGCTATGAACGAAACCCTGACCTTGCCCTTGAAGGATCTAGTGTTCTGGTGAGCAGCCGTGTTCAATACAGTGCATGGCTCCTGTCCCCTGCGCCTCACCTCTCTACTCCTAGGCTGCAGCATCGCATGTTCGCACGTTACAGAAACTAACGCACAGCGCAGAGGAGGTAAGCCTCCAAGCTGGAAAGGGACAGCCCCAGGACTTGACTGAGTTCAACTGGTGCCCTAGCCTCTACATCTTACCATTTCCCGATTGCTGCTGGTGACCTTGGTAACAGTTTTAGAAGCATGGCGGGGCAATACTCAGCAGTGAACCTCGGAGCATTGAGTACACTCTATAGATCAAAACCTCTCCACAGAGGGGCAAAGTAACAAAGCTATAGATTGGCGGTGGCCTTGGCTCGTCGGTGGCACAGTGAGAAATGTTGATTTAGTTAAATCAAGTGTGTTCTTTGGTCAAGTCTTTCTCCAATACCCGTGTCCTCAGTGACGTTGCAGTGAGCCGTGTGGTAGTCAGTTCAATATGAACCTCTCTGGTAAATGGTTTATGTTTGACATTACTGATCAAGGCAATGTAAGTTCGCTATCAGATGGACACATAGCAGATCCTCATTCTATAATTAAAAAAAAAAAATCAAGCTGGGTGGCGCTGACACACACCTTTAATCCCAGCACTTGGTAGGCAGAGGCAGGCCTATCTCTGTGAATTTGAGGCCAGCCTGGTCTACAGAGCAAGTTCTAGGATAGCCAGAGCTACACAGAGAAACCCTGTCTTGAGATAATAAATAAATAAAACACCACTACCACTAACAACAAATAAAATAAAAACCCAGAGAGAATGGATTGTATTCTCCACTAAACTTAAAATTACTAAAGAGATCATTTTGTGGACTCCTGATGTTTTGCTAAGTGGAAGAGAATACTGAGGTGTCCTTTTGGCCTTTCCTTGGCTGGTCTCAGGAATCTGCATTTTGTTTGTTGTTGGCTGATTTTAAAATTGTCTTCCTGAGGATAGAACTGAGGGTCTTAATGCATGCTAGGGAATCATTCTGCTATTGGCCCAGCCGTTTTGTGTCTTGAGATAGGGTATCATTATGAAACTGAGGCTAGCCTCAAACTTAAGATGCTCCTGTTTTTGGCTCCTGGGTGCTGAGTGAACTTGCTCAGGTGTAGCAGGGTTTTTGTCTGTTTGGGGTCTCCCCCTTGCCAGACAGGTTTTCTTTGCGTGGCCTTGGCTGCCCTGGAACTTGACTTGTAGACCAGACTGGCCTGGAACTCACAGAAATAGACCTACCTGCCTCTGCCTCGAATGCTGGAATTAAAGGTGTACACCATTGCCACCCGTCTGCTTTTTTGTTTTTGTTTTTACAGTTAAAGTGATTTGCCATATGTGATTTAGGGCATTACCACATTATAGGTCTAAGCTACAGGATTTCAAAATATGGTTTAAATATATAAACCAGGGCCCCCTCATTTGCAAATACAAGAGCCCTGCCTTCAACTAGGAGGGACAAACAGGGAGGACACTTGCCAAAAGAATATTGGGCTAGTTATCAGAGTTGAATAAAGAATTGCACAATTAATTCTCAGGATGGCCGGGAGGGCTCTGGTTGCTTCTCTTTTGTTCTCTGGAGGGAAATGTGCCCCCACAGAAGCAGGCTCTTCTGGTCCCCATGAGATGAAACAGCTTTCCCCTTTCAGCTCTTGAACATGTGGCCCATTCCTCTCACCTGGACTATCGGTAGCAGGATCTCTACAGTCCAGGGAGTGAGCAGGTGTGAGAGGCTCTGGCTTGTTTACAAGTCTATCCGCTAGTCAGTCTTGTGATTAGAAAAGCAGGGCCATGTAAGACGGGTGCCTCTCTCCCCGCTGCCCATCTACAGCCAGGGCAGGGGGACACTACGGTTCTATCCCCAGGACTCACAGATTAGAAGGCTCGGAATCAGGGCGCTTGTTGGTAAGCATCGAAGAAAGCCGCACCAACGTCGAGGAAACCCAAAGTTGAGTACTAAAGGGTCCCCGGAAGCCTGGGATTCTGAATCTTATTAAAGGAGAAAAGAGGAACAGCTCGATGAGTCGGTGATAAAGGAGCTTGCCTCCCAACCCTGCCAACCTGGGTTCAATCCCCAGGACCCACCTGGGGAGGAGAAAACACTGACTCCTGCAAGTTGACCTCTGACCTTCACACTCACATCCCTCTCAATCAATAAGTGTAACTTTTTTTAAAGCAAAGGAGAAAAATCACCGATTAATGAGAGTTCTCATGCCAGAGATGCAAAGACAACGCGAGGAGAATTTATAAGATGAAATTTGTTGTGTGGACCACCTTCCTAAGGTCTTTCTATTTTCCGCTGAGTCCACAAGTAGTCAATTACTCTGGAAAATGGTAGGGTTTTAAAAAGCACTCTAAGGGTTAAAACCACCTTAAAAGCTGATGATGAGAGATGAACAGGAATGACCATAAGGGAGTTAGGAAAGAAGATATTAAATAGCCCTGGATGAGAGGTTTCTGCCGGGTGGCGGTGGCGCACGCCTTAAATCCCAGCGCTCGGGAGGCAGAGGCTGGCAGATCTCTGTGAGTTCGAGGCCAGCCTGGTCTACAGAGTGAGTTCCAGGACAGGCACCAAAACTACACAGAGAAACCCTGTCTCGAGGAAAAAAAAAAAAAAAAAAAAAAGGAGAGAGAGAGTTCTCCAGAGAAGCAAGAAATAGCCAGTGAGAGCAGAGGTGGGTGGGGAAAAAAAACTTGCTCAAAAAAGAAACGAAAAAAGTCATAGCATTTGACAAGGACTAAGGAGCTGCGAATGTTTAAACATAGGGCAGAAATAGAACAGAATGTCTTTCATAATAATGTGAAAGACAGGGCTCTGGGGTCCAGAATCTGGAGGAGACAGGTGAATGTAGGAATGAAAGATCATGAGCACTGGTTTTCTTTCAGACAGGCAGACAACTAAAAAGGACAACTGAGGTTCCATCCTTCACATTTTATGTATTATTGTTGTCGACATTATTATTGACAGATCTTATGGAGCCCAATGTAACCTTGAACTCCTGATCTACCTTCCTCCACCTCCAGAGTGCTTCAGTTACAGACACGTGAACTGGCAACTCACATTATGTGAGTGAGAATGGGAACAGCACTCACTCCATGCACATAGCTATCCAGTTTTCTACATAACACACTTCTCGTCCCCACGATGGTTGTTTCCCCAATCCGCTTGTGAATTTAGCATTAGTATTTTATTTTATGCGTATGGGTGTTTTGCCTACATGCATGTCTGTGGACCACGTGTGTGCAGCGCCAGGGAGGCAGAAGGGGCCATTGGATCTCCTGGGGTTGGAATTACAGATGGTTGTGAGCTACCATAGGGGTGCTGGGAATCGAACCCAGGTCCTCTGAAAGAACAGTCAGCGTTCTTAACCACTGAGCCATCTCACCATCCCTGCTTTGTCCTATTTCTGAATATTTGAAAAAAAAAAAAAACCCTCAAATCCTCTTTGTAAAAGATGATAATAAACACATTGTACAAACAGAAAATACTTACAAACTAGCACAGTACTTATGCTTATGAATGACTCTGTCTGGACTTCATATAATATCCCATGTTTCTTTCATAGTTTACTGATGTGAATTTTTCTTTCTCTTTCTTTTTTTCTTTTTATAGACAGGGTATCTGTGTAGTCCTGGCTGTCCTAGAACTCATGCTGTAGGCCAAGCTGGCTTCGAACTCACAGAGATCCACCTGCCTCTGTTTCCCAAGTACTGGGATCAAAGGCTATGCCACCTCTGCCCGGCTGATGTGAATCTCTTAAGACATTTATTATTTATTATACATTCATCTAAAGGCTCCTGGGTTAGCTAAAGAATGAATCATGCCATTGGAAAAGTCCTGACTGAGTAAAGGAAAAGTTAAGGAAAGCAGCATGTATTGGTATGCTGTAACATTATACAGACATTAAAAAATAATTTTCATGAAAAGTATTAGCCATGGGGGAAACTAATTACATGTACAGGTGAAGAAAAGACATCTCAAAAAGTGTTCTTTCAGCTACATTGAAGAAGATTCAAAAGTGTGGGAGTCCACATCTGTAATCCCCATACTCAGGAGGCAGAGGCAGGAGGGTCAAGAGTCATCTTCTAATGCAGTTACCTTTAGTTGTAGGACTATGGAGATAATTTATCACAACCACCAAAACCAAATAAAAATACACATAGAAGCACTGGACAGGAGAGATGGCTCAGCAGTTAAGAGCACTGGCTGCTCTTCCAGAGGTCCTGAGTTCAATTCCCAGCAACCACATGGTGGCTCACAACCATCTGTAATGAGATCTGGCGCCCTCTTCTGGCTTGCAGGGATACATGCAGCCAGAACAATGTATACATAATAAATAATCTTTAAAAAACAAACAAACAAAAAACCATTGGCCAGAATAGAATGCTGAAACACTGGTACTACATAGCAAAAATCAAGGAAACACCTTTCTTCTCTATTTTTATTTTTTCTTGATAACACACACACACACACACACACACACACACACTCCCCATAAACATACAAACCTGAAACATGTGACTTATCCAGTATAACTCCTCTGCTAATGACTATTTTATTTTTTAAGATTTATTTTAATTAAGCTGGGCAGCGGTGGCACACGCCTGTAATCCCAGCACTCGGGAGGCAGAGGCAGGTATATCTCTGTGAGTTCGAGGCCAGCCTGGTCTACAGAGCTAGTCCAGGACAGGCTCCAAAAAGCTACAGAGAAACCCTGTCTTGAAAAACAAAAACAAACAAACAAAAAGATTTATTTTAATTATTTTTACTTATGTGTATATTTCTGTGTTAGTGCATGCCACATGTGTTCAGGGGGTCCAGATTCTGGACGGAGCAGGAAGCCCGATGAGGGCATTGGCTCCCCTGGAGCTGGAGTTACAGGTGGTTGTGAGTCACCCCCAAGTAACTGCTCTGAGAACCAAACTCAGGCCATCTGCAAGAGCAGCAAGCATTCCTAAGTGCTGAGCGATCTCTCCCCAGCCCCACCCTCTGCCACTGATTGATGAAATGTGGCCATAACGCAGACCTTCGCTGGCAGTTAGAAGGGCGTTCGTTACTCTACACATTTACCAGACTCTCGACAAAGTAAATTAACATCGCAGCAGAAGCTTACAAACTGTTGTGTTTCTGAGTACTTCCCAGAAGACCAGAGCTGTTAGCTTCCTGTTACATACAGCCGTGTGTTTTGTCACTGGCAACCGAACACAGTGGAGACAAGCGGCTGATGGGAACTAAAAAGACGCGCTGTGGAATCACATAAATTGTAGTAAACAAATACCCACTAAGTAACTGCTATGGCCTATTGTAAAATGCAAGAACCAAAGAATGCACACTTTATCCCTTGCCATAGGCAGTTATGACCTGTGAAACAGCAGGCTTTCCAGGGACAGAGTCCCCTGTTAAGGTGCTAAGCTGGCCGACATCCTCTCCTTCCCCTTACACTCACTCATCCAGCATAAGAGGCCTGGGGTAATTTGACTTGGAATTCTGGTCTTTCAGATTTGCACCAAACCCATGGACTCTGTGATACGTGCCATACCCGGTGTTAAATTTGCTGTTACGTACATTCACAGAACTCCTGAGATGCAGAATATGAACCCAGATTCACGAGATGTACTTACAGTTTTATCCGATCTATCCCTTTTAAAATTACAGTTTTGATTTATGTGTATGTGTGTATGCCATCTGTGTGAGGGTGCCTGTGGATGCTGGGACCCCTGGAGCTGAAGTTAGAGGCGATTGTGAGCCATCTTATGTGGGTAATAAATAGGATCTCAATTTGGGTCCTCTGGAAAAGCAGCAGGCATTCTTAACTGCTGAGCTATCTTGCCAGCCCCTAATCTATCCTTAAAAGATAAAACTGACCAATTGTAATAGCTCATTCCTGTAATCTTAATACTTAGGAATAGGAAGACTGAGGCGGAAAGATGGCATATTCCAAGTTCCTAGGTAGTCTAGGATACAGAATGCGACCCTTTAGAAAAAGGGGTGGGGTAGGGGAGGCAAACTGAATACATCTAATATACTATGTCTGCCAATTATCTTGATTTGATTTTTTTTTTTTTTTTTTTGAAACAGGGTCCCACTATGTAGCCCTAGCTAGACTAGAACTTGCCACACACACATCAGGCTGGCCTGGAACTCACAGAGATCTACCTGCTTCTGCTGGGATTAAAGGCACAGGCCACCATGCCTGGCTATAACAATTTTTTTTATGCTCAACCAAAAACCTCTGAAGATTGAGCCGGTTTACGGAAGCAGTAGGCCATCCTAGCTCCCAGTCCGTCTGATTTCCCTGTGAGCAGCTGAGGATAATGGAGATTTTTGCAGTGAAAAGCCTTCACCCTTCTACACCATAAATAGTAACTAAATTGTCTCAAATCCCAGCCTATTAGTCACTCTCTTCCAAAAGTTGTAGTATAATATTAGTGCTTACAGCAGGGGAAAGAACATTCAGTTCCCAGAAATGAGAAAGGCTTTTGTTGGATTCTTCTCTTTGTTTTACTTTGTAGTTAAATTAAGTAACAGTTACTCTGAATGACTAAGGTGGCCTTTAGGTAGGTGTTAATGGAGGTTCTGCTTGTGGGTGCTGAGTTCAGAAGCAGCTGATTCTGTTAGCTTAGGACAGTAAGAGACACCAAACGTGTGGACCCAGTTGTCCGTGGAACTTCTCATTCAAAAGGACATAAAATAATGGTCCCGTCAGGCTGTAATAAGCCAGATGAGGAAACCTTTGTAACTAACACTGTGAGCTCTCTGCAATACATTCTTCGGGTCAGAATCCTTCAGGCTGAAAGACTTTCTTCTGTTACTGTTGTGAAACATTGGAATTCTAGCTAGCTCTAAATTGTTCAGAAATACCCTTGTGTGGACCCCTTCTCTCGAAGCAGGCACTTGACAGGATTTTAGGTATAATGGCATTCACCACAGGCTTGAGATAGCCAACATCTATAGTAAGAGACAGTCTCTAGGATCTGCATCAGACATGCCTAGGTCTGTCTTGAGTGATGGCATTATTTACATTGACTTTTATTTTTATTCTTACTAAATTTACAAAAGGACCTGGTTTACAGAGCTAGATAGTTCTGCAAGATGTGTATTGAAAACATAGCTTGGATTGGGCTGGAGACTGCCTGAAACCCTACTGGAGAAGGAGACGGAGGATCAGAAGAAGTACAAGATCATCCCCTGCTACATTGCAAGTTCAAAGCCACCTGCCCTGGGGAAAAGCAAAACAACAAAAATCACACACTGATCTCCCTCCACTTCCTGTTTCTCAGAGGGAGTTTTTCATTTTTTTTCCATTGTAGCATGTCCATTGTTTTTCATGCTTTAAAAGTTTTTAAAATTTTATATATATATGTGTGTGTATGTGTGTGTGTGTGTGTGTGTGTGTGTGTGTGTGTGTGTGTGTGTGTTTTCATTTGGCACGGTATTTGTGTGGAAGTCAGAGGACACCTGGTCTGACAGTCTGTTCTCTTTTTCCAGAAATCAAATTGGCAGCCTTGGGCAGCAGCACCTTTACCCTTGGAAACCATCTTGATGGCTCCTGTTTCTGCTCTTTGAGCTGACAGTTTTCTTCCTTCCTTTTTCAAATGTTGCCTGATTTTATGCCTTCCGCAGTATGTGTAAGTAATGGACTGACATCCTGGTGTTCAGGCTGTATTGTACCTCTGGGCTTCCCACAACAGCTCATGTGTAAATGTGGCCCCCTCTAATGCTAGCCTACGTCACCCGCCTGCTCCTTTCCTTTTGGTACTTACTCCTTTTTGGTAGAACTTATCTGTCAATAGCTGCTTCTTCTTTATCTTCTTCTTCTTCTTCTTCTTCTTCTTCTTCTTCTTCTTCTTCTTCTTCCTCCTCCTCCTCCTCCTCCTCCTCCTCCTTCTTCTTCTTTTGGTTTTTTGAGACAAGGTTTCTCTGTGTAGCTTTGCGCCTTTCCTGGAACTCGCTTGGTAGCCCAGGCTGGCCTTGAACTCACAGAGATCCGCCTGGCTCTGCCTCCCGAGTGCTGGGATTCCAGGCGTGCGCCACCACCGCCCAGCCATCAATAGCTTCTTGACAGCGTGGATGAGACTCAAATTACTACCCCACATATCTGAAAATATCTTTATTTTTCCCTCATATACAATTGATAGCACACAATTCTAGTTTAGAAATTCTTGTCCCGTAGACTTGTCAAGGCATTTAAAGTGACCTGCCACCTTTAAGGACTGCGATCGACAAACTGCATGTCACTCTTCTTCTAGATGCTTTTAATTAAACTTTTATTTTATTTGTTTGTTTATTTTTTTTATCTGAAAGCTTTTTCTCATTAGTCTCAGGTGTAATGAGGTCACCGTGTAAATCAGTTTTCATCCATTGTCCTGGGCATTGGGGGCTCTTTCCATTTCAATACTCTTTTGTGTGTTTGTAAGCAATCTTTCAGTTGTTTCTCTGATGATTCCTTTCCTTCCTCCAAAATCTGTAAGAACTGCTCATCAGCCTGGGAAGGAGACTCAGTTCTTAGCTAGGATGCCTGAAGCCCTGAACTGGTCCTCAGCAACTATTCAACTGGCTAGACCATAAATTGGAGTTCTGTAGAAGTAACTGTAATTATCTGTTTGTTCATATCACTCCCCTGCAAGGAACACGCACCCGGAAACTTTGTAAAAGAAGTCAGTTAAAGTCAGCATCCAAGGAATGAATCTGAACAGAAAGTGATATTCCTTGCTTCCATAGACTTTGTATATTTGTTTCAAATATTAACAATATCAGCTATTATTTAATGAACAAAAACAGTGTTTCAAGTAAGACACAATTTTTGATTTAAGCATTTTGCTAAGGTAAATTTTTTTTTTTTTTTTTTTTTTTGGGGTATTTTTCAAGACAGGGTTTCTCTGTGTAGCTTTGGAGCCTGTCCTGGAACTCGCTCTGTGGACCAGGCTGGCCTCTAAGTCACAGAGATCTGCCTGCCTCTGCCTCCCAAGTGCTGGGGTTAAAGGCGTGTGCCACCACCACCCAGCCTAAGGTAAAATGTTTAAAATTGAACCTATTACATTAAGTGACCATAGCTAGTATTTTTAAACGTGACTTAATACATATTTTTGTTAGCATCAAATTGCTATACCTATATACAGTAAATATATGTTATAATGTCAGGCTATGTAAAGAGACAATTTTATTCGAAGTTTTAGTCCCTAAAAGAAATGATTTTTAGAGCTGGAGAGATGGCTCAGAGGTTAAGGTTAAGGCTGCTCTTCCAGAAGTCTTGAGTTCAATTCCCAGCAACCACATGGTGGCTCACAACCACCAATAACAAGATCTGGCGCCCTCTTCTGGCCTGCAAGCAGACATGCCAAGCAGGATACTGTATGCATAATAAATAAATAAATAAATCTTTTTAAAAAATGATTTTTAGTTTTCAATTTAAAAATACTCCCAGAGATAGTGACCACCTTGCTTCCTCTTCATCAGACACTTTCTCTTGAGCACTCTAGAACACCCTAAGTTACAACCTGAATCAGTGACTGCCGTGTCAGGAGTAAATGACTCATTTATGAAGTTTACAGTTGGGCAAGCAGAATGTTCTTCTAAAATTAACCCTACTAACAGAACCTTTTAAAATCACTCTACATTTTTATTCCATACAGTCAGCCAACAGATGGAAGATGAAAGCAGTCAGTCATATGAAATCTAATAATTTACATGTAAAATGGACACAATTGACAAAGAAGGCTAAAGCCATTTTTTTTTTTTTTTCCAGACAGGGCTTCTCTCTGTAGTTCTTTCTAGCTGCCCTGGAATTCACTCTGTAGACCAGGCTGGCCTCAATTTCAACAGAGATTCTGTCTGTCTCTGTCTCCTGAGTGCTGGGAATAAAGGTGGGAATAAAGGTGTGCACCATCTCCACCTGGCCATATTTTGTTGTTGTTGTTGTGCTTTTTATATGACTCAGTTTCACCAAATAGCTAAAGCTTAACCAAGTTAGCAGAGAACCTGAATAGGCCATTGTAGCCTTGGGAACTTATAAACCTTAATTATTAAGCATAGGTTTCATGGAACTTGTTCCAGGTTTTGTTCTCATCTGTTATTTTTTCACCCTTAGGACAAAAAGCACTATATAAAAATCCTTTCCAATCTAAAATATCCAGTGGGCCTGGGGTTGCCTTCTTAACGTAGGGAAAATGAAATAAAACAAACCATCTTATACCACTCAGTCACCTTAACCAAGATGGTGGTAAAGTCACATGGCCTGGTTCCATTCTGATGAGGTCATCAGCCAAGATGGCAGCAAACCACATGGTTGCTAGGTCATCAGCCAAGATGGCAGCGGCAAACCACATGGCTGGTATTACTCCTGGGTAAGTCTATCAGGCATACACCCTTTTCCTAAACAAGGGTTGAACCCAAGTTACATACATGGTATATTATAGCAAATTAAGATTCTCTGTACACTCAATGAATTTATAAACCCTAAGATAAAGAATGCTACAGTTTCCGCCAAAGCTTTAAAGATAGTAAACAAAACCAAAGAAGGAGGGGGCGGGATTCATAGTTAAACACCTTGCCAGTGGAATCTCTATGGGAAGTAGTTCACTTCTTAGTTGTTCTCAAGTACAAAGTGTCTGTTCTTTGGCTGATCTGTTTTTCTCTCCTCCCCCTGTCAGAGAGTCAGGTAGTCAGCCTGACCCAGGACAAAGACGTCTTGAAACTAACATGCTTGGGTCTAAAGCAGGTGGACCTAATTTCAACCCCAGAGGCAGCCTTTTCAGTAAAGTAGAACAGCATGAATTTTTCAATATTATCCATACCCCAAAGACATTTGAATCTCTGTAATCCAGTGATCGACATATCCATAACCAGTGGGTGTGTGTCTGCAGTTGGGAGCAGACAACCTAGAATGCTTTTACCTCTTAGCTGCTGAACATACAGCAGGATTTTTCAGGCTTGGAGAGGCAGAAACACAAGTAGGTGACAAGCAGAAGGCAAAAGAGCTCTGTGCTATCTCAGTCAGGATTAGATACGTTTGAAGACGCAGCAGAAACTGTAGCCACCAAGCCATGAAAAGGATTATGGGGGAGTAGCCTTGGACCACTCTACCATTGCATTTTATGGAGTTACCTAATTCAATCTAGGTATCGGGAATAGGAAGTTCCCAATGTGGGCCAGCAGTGGCCATTTGTCCAATGTATATTGAGGCCTCATTTGGACCAAGAACTGAACAAGTATGAGGTCTCCCAAATGGAGCTTTTTAGATTAGCCTGCTTTGGAATGGAGAATTTGTAACCCATGTTGGAGCCCAGGATTAAGGAAAAAACAGGAGCTAATATCCAGTCACTTAGAGCCTCCTCTAAGTCTCAAAATGTGAGCATGTCTAGAATGTAAGGAGGTGACCCCAACTGTTACAATCCCAAGGTTAAGAAACCATGGGGCCAGAGGAAGGTTCTCAGGGCTTTCAGTTGAGTAAGTGGTGGTGGGCCAGTGGAGAATTCCCAGAATCAGAATTCTCAGCTAAACTTTCTCAGCCAGTTGGAAAGGCTCTAGTGTCTTCGACCGAGGGAGTCTTAAGACAGACGGAAGGAAGCTCCAGTGCTTGTAGGCCTAACCAGGGCACCGAGTTAGGTCCACGGTAACCTTATTCCAGCAAATTTTTCTACGTTGATGTATGTTCTGGTGGAATGCAGTCTGGCCTTGTGCCTAGAAGGTCAGACCATCCGGGTGAGACCATAGGTGAGAACGGGTGGAGACAGAGTAAAAAGAAAAGCCTCCTGAGAGAAATGGGGTGGCCCTGCTTGGCCATAGCCCAGGCCAAGGGGAGCATATGCGAACCAGGAAGGCTTGTCCATGGGTGGGCTTGAGCATGTTAGAGCAGTAAGGCCGCTGCAGAGGGGCCTGAGGCAGAAAGAAAGATACTTAGTCTGACCTCAGGTGGGACTGTGTTTGTTCACAGCAGGGGAACATTTTGTCACCCATGTGAGCAGACTGACAAAATGCCTACAGGAGAAGATGGGATTCGCTCCTTAAAGGGTCCATATTCGTAGGAAAAGCTGGGATGTATAGTCTTTCAGTGGGAAACTATCAGTCACCACACCCAATTATTCACTTTTTAAATTTATCATGCTATATGGTCTTACAGTTTCTGTTGCTGTGAAGAGACACCATGACCACAGCAACTCTTATAAAGAAAACATTTAATTGTGGTGGCTCACAGGCCAGAGGTTCTCTCAGTTATCATGGCAGGGAGCATGCAGATAGGGTGCTGCCTCCATCTCCATCAGAAGGCAACACTGGGTGGTATCTTGAGCATAGATGAGACCTCAAAGCCCACCTCCACAGTGACACACTTCCTCCAACAAAGCCACTCCCTATGAGATCATGGGGACCAATTACATTCAAACTACCACACATATTGTTTTAGTTTTCAAAAACTCTGCTTCACATAGGGAGAGTTGGCTCAGGGGGTGAAGAGTTGGCTGAGTGTGAGGACTCAGGTTTGAATCCCTACATCCCCCTGTCAAGCAGGTAGAGGTAGGAGTCTCCAGAGGTTAGCTAGCTTGGCGGATACACCAGCAAACAGTAAAGAGACCCTATTTCAAACAAGATGGAAGATGAGAGTGACCCCAGAGATTGTCTTCTGGTTTTCACAGGTGTTCTGTGACACCAGCGCATCTACATTATGTAGCCTTGGCTGGGCCAGAACTTACTATGTAGATCCTGCTAGCCTTGAACTCACAGAGATCCATTTGCTTCTGCCTCTTGAATACTGGGATTAAAGACATGCATCACCACCCCACCCACTGAGACGTACAGTTTTAATTTTTCTAGCTGAATATTCATTGTGCGTAACCCCAAGACATGATGCAACTGCTAAAATTCTAATACAATCTTGGATGACAGTAACAGAATTGTAAGTTTCCCATCCAAATGTGAGCTTCTGTGGATTCTGTTCCAGGTCCTGCTTACATCAGGAGGACAGACTAGAGTCTAGAATGTTCTCAACCAGAAGGATCACAAATTCTGACATAGATCAATCTTGAGAAAACCAATGAGGGTGATATTATTCCAAAAATCACTTCCTTCAAATACTCTTATGTTTCTGTTTGATGACTTTCCTAAAATTCTCCATGAGGTCAACCAAACATTCTGTACATTGTAGACAAATGAACTGGATAAAGATACAACAAGTTTAATGACATGAAAATATGTGGGGTTTTTTTTTTTGTTTTTTGTTTTTTTTTTTAAATAAGCTACAAAGCCCAGGTACAACTTAAACTCCACCCCCCTTTTCAGAAGAATATATGTGTACATTTAAGTATGAATAAAGGACTAGAAATGTTGGCTAAGTGTCTCCCAATGACCATCCCCACCCCTGGTTAAAGGCACATGGAATGTGGTAGAATGGAAAGACATGACCCACTGGGGGACTGGGTGTCCTTGAAGGAGATATGAGGACCCCAGCCCCTTTCTCCAAATACTAGATGGGTAGTTTTGCCCTGGTACCCATTCCCACCATGAAACAATGCTTTGACAGAGGACTATGGGTTGAAGGCTCTGGAACTGGGACACACAAAGTCAATTTTCCTTCTTATTTTGTTTTGTGTGCATTGGTTTTTACCTCCATGTGTATCTGTGTGAGGGTGTCAGATCCCCTGGACCTGGGGTTACAGACAGTTGTGAGCTGCCATGTGGTTGCTGGGAATTGAACCTGGGTCCTCTAGAAGAACAGTCGGTGCGCTTAACAATTGAACCAATGCTCCAGTCTGTCTTAGATATTTCATAACAGTGAAGAAAAACTGACTGCCACAGAAGGCACGTGTCAGATTGATAACAGTGGTGATGGCTGGATTGTAAAATTAGAAACACATTTTTTACACTTTTATTTACTTATTATGTGTATGCATGGAGCTACACGCTTCTAAATAAATAAACATACATACAAATAAATTGACCCTGTGTGCCTCTATAGAGATATTTACACCAAAACAACCTAGAGAGAGGAAGCAAAGCTCTTCAGAATGCATTGTGGATGCCAGCCTGAGCACTCTCAACTTGGTTACTATGAAAAAAGTAATAATAAAATGGAAAGGGAAAGAAGGGGCTGGAGAGATGGCTCAGCTGTTAAGAAAGAGTCCCAAGAGCAAAGCACCCGAGATTCAACGTCTTGTGACTCCACGTGTCATGCAGCACAAATGCCTATGTGTTGCTCTGAAGAAACAAAGCACTAAGGAAAATGAGCAGGCTGCAGAATATGGTAAACTTTTGAGCAAGAGAATGGAGGAAGCCAAAAACAACAACAACAACAACAACAACTCCAAAACAAAACAAAAAAACCCAGGAGCAGACTACAAGAGACATTAGTGGACCTCGCTGGGAGCTCCTACTTCAGAGTCTGGGTCCAGTCAAAAGTAGGTCTTTAAGAGTAACAAATAGGCCGGGTAGTGATGCACCCCTTTAATCCCAGCACTTTGGAGGCACAGGCAGGTGGATCTCTATGAGTTTAAGGCCAGCCTGGTCTACAGAGCAAGTTCTAGGACAGCCAAAGCCTACACAGAGAAACCCTGTCTAGAAAAACCAAACCAAAAAAAACCCCAAAAAATCAACAAATAAAATACACATATTTTATGAAATGTAAACATATATTGTAAACTAACAACTGAGGAGACCTTGAAAAAAAAAAAGAAATATTTACAAAAGGCCTAAATATATATTTCACAAAAGGTGAAATTTCCATATCTGGTGTAGTTATAAAAGCTAGACTTCATTCTTTTGTTATGTCTTTCCATTTTTAATGTTGCATTGATTGTCGGAATGAATGAGTGTGTGTGTTCATTAACCATGGCACTTGTGTGGAGGTCAAAGGACAATTTGCAGGATTGATTCTCTGGCTCTACCATGTGGGTCCCGGGGAACCAGCTCAAGTTGCCAGGCTTGACGGCTCTGTGAGCCATCTCCTCCACCCTGTGGGTAATAGTGGGTTTCGTTATGATATCCTCACTCATGCGTTATTTTGATCATCCATATTCCACCCTTTATTAGCTTCTCTTGTCTTCATCCCAGCTCCCTTTTCTCTTTCTGATTCCCCTTCACTTTTATGTTTTTGTCCTTTTTTTGTGTGTGTGGCCCATTGAGTTTGCTGAGGGTTGCTTCCAGGAACGTGGGTGAGAGGTTATTTACAGGATGGTGCAGACAATCCCAGCCATGGTGATGATCCAGTGTGCAGTAGCTAGAGCTGGAGAGAAGGATCTGCTGTTAGGAGCACGACTTGTTCTTAAAGAGGACCTGGGTTCAATTCTAACACTCACAGGGTGACTTACGATCATCTGTTACTCTAGTTCCAAGGGATCGGATGACCTCTTCTGACTTCCGAAGGGTACCAGGCAAGAACACAGTACACACACACACACACACACACACACACACACACACACACACACGTATTTAGACAAAACACTCATACACATAAAATACAAAAATTTAAAAAAAAAAAAAAAAAAAAGGTCTGCTGTGGTCACATCACTGCTCAAAGACGGCGTTCCCAGTACACTCCATCTTTTTATAATTTAGAAAAGAACACACAATATTCATTATATGCCTAAGGTATGAGAATATTAGATCCCAGGACCTCGTTGTTACTTAAAAGGGTTTAAAGAAAACATAGCTAGCCAGGTTTTCAAAAATTGCTTAATGCTCCTGCAGAGGAGTGAGACAGTAACCGGAACCACCACTGAGCGTTTTCTTACAGCCAGACACTAAGTCCTCAAGTCTAAGGAATTTATGTCTACATGAAGCCAACCCTTGCTCTAATCTTAAACTTTCACCATCTAGTAGTGGGGGTGGGGCAGGGCAGAGCACATGCACATGGAGGCTCTTGAAAAGCCCTCAGATTCCTTTCCAGGAGTTTGCATGGGGGGGGGGGAAAACAAAACAAAACCAAACCAAACAACAACAACAAAACCCCTTTGAGCTGCATTTGAGCTGCCTTCTAAGAACTTATATCTAAATCACAATGCAAACAAAGATAATACAACATGGAAATGTCCAAAAGAGAAACAATGGAGCCAACAAATTCACCCTGTGACTGGTCTGAAAACCAGTTGTTTTTTTTTTTTTCCCCTGTGGAGCTGAGGATCGAACCCAGGGCCTTGTGCTTGCTAGGCAAGCACTCTACCACTGAGCTTAAATCCCCAACCCCCTGAAAACCAGTTTTGATGTAAAGATACACACTCCTGATAGACTTTAAATTAGTTACTTAAATAAAATAAAAATAAAGCTCTTCACAAACAAGCAAAACCCCCACATCAGTCCACATAGACCACCTAGTCATGCCTGCTCTACCTGAGTGCTTCCGCGCAGGCTGTGAGTCAGGGTCACAATTGGTCATTCTTCTGTTTACATCTTGTTCAGTTTTGTAGGGTTTTTAAAATTATTTTTATTAAAAGCATAATTTGTTTCTTTAAAAATACTTGTTTTAAGGAGGTGGTAGTACATGCCTTTAATTCCAGCAGAGGCCAGCAGATCTCTGAGTTTGAGGCCAGCCTGGTCTACAGAGTGAATTCCAGGACAGCCAGGGCTACATGGAGAAACCCTGTCTCAAACAAAAACCAACCAACCAACCAACCAACCAACCAACCAACCAACCAAATAAATGTGTGTGTGTGCGCGCGCGCACACACACACACACACACACACACACACACGTTTATGGGAGCTGGAGAGATGGCTCAGCAGTTAGGAACAACAAGGGCTCTTAGCGCCCACATGGCAGCTCCCAAATTTCTCTAACTCCAGTTCCAGGGGATCTGATGCCCTCTTCTGTCCTCCACAGGCACTGCGTGCACATAGTGCCCAGGCATAAAATAACAATAAAAATCTAAAACTATTTGTTCGCAGTCAAAGGTAGTAAAACTACAAAGTGAAACACAGAAGTCACCTTAAGCTTTACCCAGGAGTGGCTGAGGAGACGGTTCAGGTTCAGAGTGAAGTGTTTGCTGCATGGGCTTGAGGTCCTGAGTTCAGATGCCCTACCCACTTGGCTGCCTGCCTGCAGCCCCTGTGTTGGGAGTCACAGGCAGATCCCAAGGGCTGCTGGGCAGCTTTCGAGCAAAACCCAGTGAGTTCCAGGTCCAGTGAGAAACCTTTTCTCAAAAAATAGGTGGGCTGCTGGCATGGAGGTACACGCCTTTAACCCCAGCATTCAAGAGGCGGAGGCAGGCTGAGCTCTGAGTTCAAAGCCAGCCTGGTCTACATAGTGAGTTCCTGGACAGCCAAGGCTATGTAGACAAACCTTGTCTTAAAAAAAAAAAAAAAAAGTAGACAACTGACGTCCACCTCTGGCCTCTCCACGAGTATACACATCAGCACATATAATTTCTTTAGGATTAGGGAGATGGCTTCATTAATAAACTCCTTACTGTCAAGCATGAGAATCTCAGTTTAATCCCCAACATCAGGTGAACTGGGCATGTGGCAAATACCTACAATCCCAGTGAAGGGGAGGCAGAGACAGGAGGTCCCTGGGATTGGCTGGCCAGTCATTCTAACTGAATGAGTAATGGGAAGACCTCGAATCCTGAATCCTGAAGTTAAAAGGAAGCCTCATGGAGGCTTTCTCACTTCTTTATTACCTCTTATCATAACTGATAGTGTTTGTTGGTTGAGTTTTTGTGAGTTTTGTTTCGTTTTAATTTGTATCTTATTTATTTTTATTGAGTTAATGTTTTGCCTGGGCTGTTTGCCACATTTGTGCCTGGTCCCCGTGGAGGTCAGAAGAGGGTATCGGTTCCCCTGGAACAGGAGTTACGCGCAGCTGTGTGGGTGCGAAGATCGAACCCGGGTCCTCCGCAAGAGCAGCGGGTCCGCTCAACCGCGGCACCCTCTCTCCACCCCCTTGTTTTTTTCATTTTTAATTTTTTGGTTTTGTCCCTCTCTCTAAGCTCTTAAGAGTGAAGACCTGGTCAACTCTGTCAGGGATGTAGATTCTGGATCCCAAACAGTAGATGCTCAGTAAATATTTGTTGCAGGAAGGAAAACCTGGGGTGAGGTGCAAGGTGGGCCTGAGGCCCTAGGAGGAACCGGTTGTTCCTGTTCCATTCGCAATGCATCACAGACTTCGTACAAGGAGTGAGTGGATGGACTCAGTGAGAACTCCTGTCAGTCTCACAGGGCAGCCAGCAGTCATGGGGGATGGGTTCTTCCTATTTCAGAGGTGTATCCCCAAGGTCTGAGTCAGGGTTTAAAATTACATTTTCTTAGCAGACTTTAACACCTCAAGAGCATCACAAATCCTTCTTAACACCCTTCCTGGTAAAAAGGACATTTCCTTGAGGGAGAAAAAAAAAAAAAAAAAAAAAAAGATAGAAACAAAATAAAGTTAGTGGAAAATTCCAGTTTCTCTCCACATCTGATACATAGGATTAGTTAAGACAGTTAACATCCATCCATTATAACCCATTAGCTTTATAACTCTCTCGGCATGTACACGTGTGTACATGTGATCAAACCCGGGGCCCCTGAATGCTAGGAATGCTCTCAACCACTGGGATCCAGCTTTGGATTCTGCCTCCTGGTGCTGGGATGACCGGAATGCACACAGCCTGCCAAAGCCAGCTTTAGGAACAGGGTTTCTACAGTTTTGCCTGTCAACTAGACTCTGCCCTCTCCCTTGCCCTCTTCTGGAAGGATGATTCCAGAACTCTTAACTATTGGATGTAGGACTTCAAGCAGGATGGGCTCCGGCTGGTCCCTCTGTGATGCTAAGGAGGGAAGTGTGTGCAGACTCCATATCATGCCGTGAATATGAAGCATGATGATTCCACGCAGCACTCACTCATCGAGATTTTTTTTTTGGGGGGGGGGGGGTGTCGAGACAGGCTTTCTTTGTGTAGCTTTGTGCCTTTCCTGGAACTCACTCTGTAGTCCAGGCTGGCCTCGAACTCATAGAGATCCATCTGGCTCTGCCTCCCGAGTGCTGGGATTAAAGGCATGTGCTACCACCACCGCCCGGACTTTTTTTTTTTTTGGTCAAATTTTTGTGCCCGAACATTTGTTTTAAATTGTAAATTTTAAATTTGTTTGGCTTTTAAAAGAAAAAATACAGTTATAGGCCGGGTGGTGGTGGTGCATGCATTTATTCCTAGTACTTGGCAGAGGCAGGCGGATCTCTGTGAGTTCGAGGCCAGATTGGGCTACAGAGTGAGTTCCAGGAAAGGCACAAAGCTACACAGAGAAACCCTGTCTCGAAAAAACCAAAAACAAACAAACAAACAAATAAATAAAATAAAAAATACAGTTACTTATTCATCTGTTCATTTAGTTACTTAGTTGGGGGTAGAGGGATGCAGGCCGTGGACACATGGAAGAGGAGACAACACACAAGAACAGGTTTTCTCTTTCCACCATTGGGTCCTGGGGATCAAACTCAGGTCACCCGTTAAACCACCTCACCTTCCTTCAATGGCCTTTAAAAATTAAAAGCCTTAAGAAAACCAAAATAGAGCCAGGCAGTGGTGGCACACATCTTTAATACCTGCACTTGGGAGGCAGAAGCAGGTGGATCTCTGAGTTCTAAACCAGCATGGTCTACAGAGCGAGTTCCAGACAGCCAGGGCTACACAGATAAACTATCTTGAAAAAAACAAAAAAAGAATGAAAGAAAGGAAGGAAGGAAGAAGGAAAGAAAGAAAATCAAAATAGTCAGACAGCAGTGTCTCCAATAAAAAACAAACAAAACTAAAATAGATAAAATTTTTGTGGCTGTTTTTCTGCATGTATGTCTGTGCAGCTTGGGTGTGTGTCTAATGTCCATGGAGGTCATAAGAGGGTTTCAGATCCCCTGGAACTGGAATTACAGACAGTTATGATTGCCCAAGTGGGTGCTGGGAATCTAACCCAGGTCCTCCAGAAGAGAACCAGTGCTTTTAACCACTGAGCCATGTCTTAGCCTCAACTGGTGGTTTTATCAATGTATTATTTCAGGTAACTCTTGTTCTCTGGGGACTACTGTGAATTTAACTATTGAATTATGAGCAGTAATTCTGGCTGTTGACTAAAACTAGTGTGGCCATTTTTTCCCCTTGTTTTTAATACTGGCAGGGATTTAATCAGAAGATTCCAAAACACTTTGATCAGAATATATTCAAACCTTTGTTCAGGTTTCATGAAAGAATACCATTTCTTCTTGCCACAGTGCATGAATTCAACCTTAATTATCAGATAATTATATTGCTGGGCCTTGCCCAGAAAAATATAACCTTGAACTCTCTGCTATTCCATTCTTATGGAAGTCTCCTTATGAAACCTGATATTGACGGATAATTTCCAGGAAGATTTACATCCTGTCTGTTTCCAGACAGTCTCCATTTTGTCTGAGACTAAACCAGACTGTTATAGGACCCTTTGCTTGGTTGCAATGTTTTTAACTATTTTAGAACTATTTTTGCAACACATTTGTGAGGATACAAACACTTGCATTGCATTTAGAAGTAGGCTATCCTTTGCCCTTCAGCTATCAGCTCCCGATAGCCTCCCTACCCTCATCATCCCACCCCCACCCCTCTGGGACCCCATTCCTAAGCAACAACTAATCTACTTCTTGTTCTGGACCCTTCATGAATAGAAGGAATCATATACCGCATGGCCTCCTGTGACTGGTGTCTTTTGCTATTGTGATGATTTGTCTGGACTATGAACTTGATGGGATTTGGAGTTACCAAGGAGGCACACCTCTGTGGATGTCTGCGAAGGGTTTCTAGAGATGGTTTTAACCGAGTGAAACATCCACCCTGCCTGTGAGCACCATCATTCCATGGGCAGAAATCCCAGACTAAATGAAAGACTAAGCAAGTGAAACCCAACTAGCAGCTCCCTCTGCTTCCTGTGTGCAGGCAACGTGGCCTGCACCTCATGTCTGCAGCATGCCTCCCTTGCCTTGACGGACTGTACTCTCAAGCCATGAGCCCAAACACGCCCTTCCTTCCTCTAGTTCATTTGCTGGATGTTTG